>NC_080670.1:134955050-134957597 GCF_030247195.1 Topomyia yanbarensis | reverse complement strand
GGTTCACATTGTCGTCTCTAGAACCTCTTCCTCTCATGTATTTTGTCTTCGAAATCCTGCTGGCTTCAGCTTTCAGTCTTTGAGTATATATTTCATGAAAAATTCAATAGAGATACGAATAGTTTAAATATCGCACGTGGAATGTCTCTTTTGAAAATTTCCATCGTCAAACCTTCATATTACCCAGTTAAGACAAATATTTTTCTGATATAGCCATGAATTTCCTTAATTATAGTGTAGATACAGGCTTTGAATACAATTGAATTAAAGTTGAGTTGATGTAGCAGCAGTAAAAAAATAGTTTTGTTTTCTCAAACCTTCGCAATTACAATTAATAAATATTTCAGATTGGCAGAAGATCTTATTACACAACTTAGAAATGCATACAGAAATAGCTAGATAGATGCGATAGAAGAGAGACAGAGAGAGAAAGAGAGAGAGAGAGAGAGAGAGAGAGAGAGAGAGAGAGAGATGGGGGGGGGGGGGTTCGTGTGAGGAATGGCAAATGATGGTTAATGCAGTGACATTATTTTTATAGGTATATTATTATGATATATTGATTTCTTACATTTTTATCATAAATAATGTAAGTAGTAATTTTTGCGCCATAACTTAAATCTTTCAAAAGAGCCAAATTTTCGCTAGATTTTTGGGCTTCAAACATACAGTTGCTTTCGGTGACGCCACAAGTATAATTATATTAGAAATCTTTTATATCACTACTAGGTGAATTACTTGTTGATCTGTGTATTGATATACCATCCAACATTTACCTCATAATTGAACGCAATGCCTAATCCAAGGAATAAATACTAGAACTCACTGTTTCTTTATCAACACATTATTTTGTCTTTGAAGTGAACTTATATATTGATTTTTGAGAAATAGTTAATTTATTATAAAGGTAATTCACAAAATGTTCTCAGCATCGAGTTCCTTGAATCACGTAGATCTGTTTTCATACCCTGATATTCAAAATCGGTTTAGTTTTGCCCCTAAAACACCAGTAAAGCAATACTCTGTATGAAACAATCTCATTTTTAATTAGTGAAAATTGGTAAGCGAGGACTAAAAATACAAAATGTCTAATATCTCCGCCGCTCGTACATGGATTTAGACAATCTATAGCTTGTTAAAAAGGTATTTTTACAAGCTTTCTATTTATTTGTGGGACAATACTATATTGTTCGAAAGTTATTTGCAAAAAACTGCTGTGTTTTGACAAAATCGCCCCATGTCGCAGAAAGTAAACAACATATCGAAAATCAAAAATAATAGTGTCAAATGACAACGTTAGGCCTTTCATTTGAAACTAATTTCATTAAGATCGGTTCAGCCATTGCTGAGATAATTACATGACATTTTGTACATACATACATACACACATACACACATACACACACATACAGACATTGTCTCAATTTGTCGAGCTGAGTCGATTGGTATATTAGACTCGGCCCTCCGGGCCTCGGAAAAAGTTGTCAAAGTTTGAGCGAATCCTATACATTTCTTTTGTAACAAATGTAAAACCAAAAATTTAAAATCAAAGAGCTTAAAAATTCAAAAACTCTGAATACAAATATTCAAAAATACGCAAATAAATTGAAAATTTCCAAAATTCAACAGCTCGAAATATCAGAAATTGAAGCTTTTGAAAATTTTAATACTCAAAAAAATTTAAAATGATGGATTCAAAAATTCCTTACATTATTATATTTTCAAATTCTTGAATTTTTAAACTTTTAAATATTTTTTCTTAAATTTTTAAATTCCTGATAAAATGTTCACACATTTTTAAATTTTTAAATTTTCATGATTTGAAGCGTTTAAATTTTTAAATTAATAAACTATTAATTTTTTAAATTTTTGAAATTTTTTTTTAAATGTTTTCATTTTAAAATTTTTGAATTTTTAAATTTAAAATTTCTTAAATTATTAAATTTTTAAATATTGAAATTTATGAATTTTTAATATTTTAAACTTTTAATTCTTAAATTTTTAAATACTAATTTGAATTTTTTTTAATATTGAAATCTTTAAATTTCGAAATATTTTGATATTCAAATTTCTTAAATTTTTGTTTTTAAATCTCTACATTTTTGCATTCCTTAATATTGAAATCTTTTAATCATTAAATATTTAAATTTTTAAATTTTTAGATGTTTAAACTATTAAATTTTTAGGTTTCTCAATCTTTAAATCTTAATTTTTTTAAATTTTCGAATATATAAATTTTTAGATTCTTGAATTTTTAAATTTTTAGTATCCTTAAACTTCTTAAATTCAAATTTTTTGCATTTTTGGATTTTTTTACTTTTCAAGCTTGAAAATTTTTAAATTCAGAAAATTTTTATTTTTTGATCCTCAAATTCTTTTCAATTTTGATTTTTCCTAACTTTTAAATCTTTGTTTTTAAAATTACCTTTAAATTCAAAAATTTCAAAAAAATTAAGTTTCGAAATTTTAAACATTAAAATCTTTAAATTTCTAAACTTTTAAATTTAAAAAAAATTAATTTCAAAAGTTTGAATAGTTAAATTTTTACAT
>NC_080670.1:134925050-134950050 GCF_030247195.1 Topomyia yanbarensis | reverse complement strand
AAGTCGGATGGAGATGGAATTTAATATCAGTTTCCGGGAACGCAACACCTTTCATTTGAGACTAAGTTGATCAAATCGTTCTAGCAGTTTCGAAAAACCAATATAACCGTTATTCTGAATTTGGATGCTTCCGGATCCGTCGATGGTGGCCAGTGTGGCCAAAGAGACTTTGAATGACTGTTGGTGACCTAGATCTACAAATTCAACAGTTGTGTTTATATTTTGGAAAAAAAATCACCTCACCAATTCATCGCAGAATTCGTTAGAATCGGGATTTGCTGCGCGATCGTACGTATCACCCTGTAATTCAGGAACCAGAACTCGGATCCACACAAAATTCAACAGCAGCTGATGGACCTTTCATTTAAAATCAAGTTTGTCAAAATCGGTTCAGAAAATTCCGAGAAACCGATGTGGACAAATCAACAAATTTTGTTTTGTAACCATACTCTTCAACTCGTAATCCGGAACAAGATGTCGGTTGAAAATGAAATTCAATAGCAACCTATGGGAATATTATACCTTTCATTTGAATCTTAGTTTGTAAAAATCGGTTCAGCCATCTCCAAGAAACCGATGTGGACATTTTGTTAACAAATCCGCACATACACACATACATACATACATACATACATACATATATACATACATACATACATACATACATACATACATACATACATACATACATACATACATACATACATACATACATACATACATACATACATACATACATACATACATACATACATACATACATACATACATACATACATACATACATACATACATACATACATACATACATACATACATACATACATACATACATACATACATACATACATACATACATACATACATACATACATACATACATACATACATACATACATACATACATACATACATACATACATACATACATACATACATACATACATACATACATACACATATACATACACACATACATACACACAGATATTTTGCGATCTCGGCGAACTGAGTCGAATGTTATATGAGACTCGGCCCTCCGGGCCTCGGTTAGAAAATCGGGTTTTGAAGCAATTGCATAATCTTTCTATATGAGAAAGGCAAAAGAATAATATTTAATTAGCTTAATAAGCATGAGTTCAATGTTATCTTAATGTGATTATAATTTGGAAAGGTTGGTGGAATGGGTTTGAACGTGTAGGGAATGGGGGGTTAGTAGAGTGGGAGTGGAGGATGCGTCAGAAATCCTTCATCTTATTTCGGTTTACGGGATGGATGAAGGAAATGCGGGCGTGAGGGTAGTCCAAGGGGAGGGGAGTGATGAACGAGGGAGGTGTAAGGGCAAGGCGGGGAGGGGGGTGGGGGGTTGTGCGGCGACGCAATACTCAACTGCATATTTTGCCTTCCATTTGAGACTTGGTTTGAGAAAATCGGTTCAGTCATCACCGAAGAACCGATTTGACTTTAATTGTGGAATATACCCGGAATTCCGGACTTCCGGAATCGTCGATAGTGGACAATATATTCAAAGAATGTTTGATTGGCAATCAGTGATCTAGATCTGCGATTAGAAGTTATTTGGTGACCATTTCAATAGTTTTTAGCCTCTGAGGTATTACGATTGTACCGATTTATATGGGAAATTCCAGTGTATCCTTACTAACACCCCTGTAACTCCGGAAGCAAGAGCCAGAACCGAATGAAATTCAGCAGCAATCAATGGTATTACTGTATCTTTCATTTGAAATCAAGTTTGTAAAAATCGGTAGAGAATTCGTTGGGGAATGGGTGTGATATTAGCTTAGGAACTTGGCGGGTTCCCCGGGGGCGTCATGAACCGTAATAGGTGGCCAATGTGGTCAAAGCTACTTTGATTGATCATTAGTGATCCAGACCCGCAAACTAGAGTAATGTTACATCAATTTTAATATGTTTTACATCATTTGAACATCATGGTGGTACCAGTTTATATGGGAATTTGCTGTGTGACCGCACTCTTCAACCCGTAACTCCGGAACCAGAAGTCGGATCAACTAAAAATTCAATAGCAGCTTATGGGAGTGTTATACCTTTCAGATGAAACTAAGTTTGCGAAAATCGGTTCAGCCATCTCTGAGAAAATTGTGTGAGTTTAAATGACACACACACATACACACACACATACATACACACAGACATTTGCCGATCTCGACGAACTGAATCGAATGCTGTATGACACTCGGCCCTCCGGGCCTCGGTTAAAAAGTCGATTTTTACAGTGATTTCTTTTTTCCTTTCTTTATTTGAGAAAGGCAAAAAGAAAAAAAAAACATCCACAGGTTTTGTCCCAGGATTTTAATAGAGAACATGAAAATTCGATTTGTTTGCATTTGGCAGTGGGCCTTTTTCAAATGTTTGGCTAGAAATTTCTTACTTCTACAATGAATCATGTACAAGAAAAGTAAAAATGTTAAATTTAACGGAACAATGTATGATGCCGACATCAAATAAAAAATTACAGCTGAGCGACCTTGTTTGGAAAGTGTTAACATTTGGCAGCGAACCAAACCAAGTTTCTCATACTATGATCGAATCAACAAAAATTCCAAGACCATGTAAACAATCTCTCTGAACTGTCAAAAAGGTAGGTTAAACCACAGTCTATAGAGAACAGTTGCGCAAAGAGTGAAGTCAAAAAAGCCTACCTATCGAGCACAATTGGAATCCATCTCTGATACCTCTACAGCAAAGTTGGATTCTAATTTTGCTCGATAGGTAGACTTTTTTCGGCTTCACTTTCTGCACGCTTATTGCGTACCTTTATACTAGGGACTTTAGGTTAAACCAAAGAGAATAGTGAAAGAGACGAAGAGTGAAAATCAGTCAAAACGGCAACACTCTCTTTATGATTATTTCAACACTAGAATTTTGGCAACCGCTTCTACAGGCAGCACTTTAAATGACTCCTGTTATGTTCTGAAAACAAACGTTATGTCGATCGTTGGATTTGTTTATCAAACGATGTGCATTTCGAAACAAAGAGATGAAATAATTCTAAAGCTTGTTTTTACTCATACATATACTCTAGAATGGACCTTACACAATCACGATTGAACTAAATTCTGACGAATTAAAATTTCTTTTTTGATAGATGTACAATACTTATCTCCTCCAACTCAGGCATGAGTAATGTTTATTTATATTGCAGGATTGGTCTGCTCAATAAGGTATTTTTGGCTTAACACTATTCGTCTCTTTCCCTATTCTCTTTGGATTAAACGTTATCATGCAATGTTCTCCACCGAGAGGTTCACTTTAGTTTGTTTACATAACCAATGAACTTTGTACCGCGACTCACCACTTCATTTGCCGCGTTACCAGGAACTCAAGCAAAAATATTCAAAACAGTGTTGCTCAAACACACATTTTGAGTCTCACCATTCTTGCAAAGGTGAATAAAATACTCAACATTCTTGCATTCTTCAAATTTAAAAAAAATCATTAAAAAATCACGATAGCTCCAAATAGTCTCATTTCAACGGTAATATTCTTAAAAATGTGTAGTCTTTTGAATAAAAATAAGAAAAAAGGGGGTTAGGTCGGACGAGAAAGGTCTATTCAATCAATATAATAATTAAATGTTATTTCTTCTACTGAAAAGTAATATTGATGAAGAAAATATGTTTGCTACCTCTGAAAAATATCCAGATGGTAAATTTCTTGTTATATCACTAAAAATTCGTTCATCCGTTTTCAATTTATACTAAAATGAAATTCAGATATTGAAATTTCGATAGAAAACACGATGGTGGGCAAAAATCACTGGATTAAAGAGTGCAGATGTTGGCAGTAGAGGTTATTCACCGATAAATCCAATTTCTAGATAAACATTTTCCATATCTAAAACTACCAATCTAACCTCAACAATACAAAAATCTCAATAATTCGCAATAAAATATTGAGTTCAACTGAACGTTATGATGTCAAACGAAAGAACGAGTGTTTTCTTATCATCTATAATCAAACTTTTGGTGAAACTATGTGATATTTATTTTAAATCAATTAAAATAGAACAACCATCATATATCACCAATGCAAGAAAATATTTTCATCATCATTTGATTGGTACCAAAAATGATATATAGTTGGCGCATCGAGCGAAAAAGTTTCATGTTTGAGAGCCAATCTGTATCGAATAAGTTGAGTCCTTGAGAGAGCGAACCATTTCAAAAGTTGACATTTGGATAGTTATTTAGAATTGACAGCTGCGATGATCACAAGTTGGTAGAGGTGTGAGCATTTGTCGATATTTTAAAATTAGTTTTTTTTTTCTTATTACATTAAGCATGACAGTAATAGCCTCGAAAAGTAAACATTCACATCATGAAATAACCCAAACAAATCTTTACACAACACGTTATCGTTTCCATCTTTATCCCTTCCATCTTTATCCCTTAATTTTGTATTGAAAAATATTGACAACCTCAATTAGGTACAGAAAATGTTTCCACCTTTTCATTCTGCATCATGGGAAAAAATTTAACCATCAAGCTGTCAAACTTAACTATCGCTCTGTCAATTTTAACCATGCTCCAGAGTAGGGTTATTTTGCAAATCACTTTTGAAGTGTCAGATTTTAACTAAAAGTTAAAAATTTCACCAAATGGTTCACAGCCTAAGGCTGTGAACCATTTGGCAATTTTCTTTAACTTTTAGTTAAAATTTGACAGTTCGAAACTTATTTTCTCTTGAATGGAAAAAATTAACCGAGAGAGCGAACCATTTCAAAAGTTGACATGGATAGTTATTTAGAATTGACAGCTGCGATGACCACAAATTGGTAGGAGTGTGAACATTTGTCGATATTTTAAAATTAGTTGTTTTTCTTATTACATTAAGTATGACAGTCATAGCCTCGAAAAGTAAACATCCACATCATGAAATGACCCAAACAAATCTTAACACAACACGTTATCGTTTCCATCTTTATCCTTTAATTTTGTATTGAAAAATATTAACAGCCTCAATTAGGTACAGAAAATGTTTCCACCTTTTTATTCTGCATCATGGGAAAAATTTTATCCATCGAGCTGTCAAATTTAACTATCACTCTTTCAATTTTAGCCATGCTCCAGAGTAGGGTTATTTTGCAAATAACTTTCGAAGTGTCAGATTTTAACTAAAAGTTAAAAATTTCACCAAATGGTTCACAGCCTAAGTCGACCAATGTAGCTGTCTAATTTTCGGACAAAAAATTGAGAATTCACAAAGTCACAGAGCATTACAATTAACGTTTCTGGAAGTAGACTTCAGCCAGACGTTTGCTGGGTGCTAACCTGAGTGCATTACAAACCTTTACCTTTCAGAATGAGCGACCACTCGCAAAAGTGAAAATATATTGATTTATTTTTAATTAAGGCTGTGCACGCAGACGAAGTCGACATAAATAATGACTTTTACTGTGAGCCGTGTTTACCAATACTGCTATTAAACTGTGAAGCAATGTTTGTATACACGGCTCACAGTAAAAGTCATTTTTAAGTCGATTTCATCGGCGTGCACAGCCAAATATAGAGCGTTAAGCTGAGAGAGACACAGAGGAAGTATTACTGAAACTAAAAAAATATTTCTAAAATAGGTTTTGTAACATCACTTCTCAAAAATCTGTATATCTGTACATACACGCAAAAATCTGTATATCTGCACATACAGATTCTTGGTCTAAAACTGGCTGAAAAATCTGTATAAATACAGATTATTCTGTATTTTTGGTAACCCTGATTGTGAACTTATCGACTTAAACCGTTCTGTGGGGTATAACTAAGTTTAAAATAACGATAGAGAACAGTTTTTTGCGAACATCTACTTGGTCATCGTCTTGCCCTAAGACACACACTGCCTTCCATTCTACTCTTCCATCATTGGCCACCTTGGTGGGCTCCGGGCATGGTTTGGTAAGCTCGCTGATTGTTCATCGGGCGAGGAACTGTTCTGCTTCGTAATCTTCAACGTAGCTGTTCCGCTGTTCTAATGGTCATCGCTACTTTCTGAATGTCTTTGTACCATTCCTTATGGTCTCCCTTGAGATGTGTACGCACAGCGGCCCCAATGACGCGATTTACCCGCTCCGTTGGGTTATTAGCAGGGTGGTAATTTGCATTTCTCAAATGGGTAACCTGATATCGCTTCAGAAATTTTTCAAATTCTTTTGCTTTAAATTGAACCCCATTATCTGAAATTAAAATTTCCGATACTCCAAATAATAGGAACATCATGTTCTCCAGAAACGAAATTAAGGCGTTCGTCTTTGCGTCACGTAATGGTTGAATAACCACAAATTTAGAAAACAGATCAGTTACTACAAATAGTACTGAGTTTTCATTACAAGATCGAGGGAAACGAACTACGAAATCTACAGAAATCATTTGCCATGGCAATGAGGCTAATTTTTTTGCGTCCCATTAATGGTGTTCTATTTGTATTTGGGTACTTAACTCTTTTGCAGGCTCCACATCCCTGGCAATATTTTCGTACATCATCTTCCATACCAGGCCAGTAATAACGTTCTTGCAGTTTTTTAACGTTTTAAACCTCCCAAAGTGTGCGTTATCGTGCGCTTCCTGAAACAATTGCATGCGCTCGAATTTTGGGGGAAAATATTTCCATTCATACCTAGCATCGGTCAACTTAGACGAGACGAACTTATAAATACGGTCTGTCACCAGCCTAAAACCGGTGTACTTAGAGTTATTCTTCAAAATATTATCTTTAAGGGTATCGTAGCCGGGATCTGAAACTTGCAGTTGATTCATTGCCCTAGATAGTGCATCTGCCGTTATATTCAACGCACCTTTTCTGTACACCAGTTCAAAATTATACTGCTGTAAATTCAGCGCCCAGCGAATTAGTTTTGCCGATCCACTCTCTGCACTTATTTTTCGAAGCCATATTAAACTTTGAGCATCTGTTATTACCGTAAATTGGGAACCCTCCAGATAATGGCGAAATTTTTCTATGGCCAATATTTTTTTTGAGTAGCTGACAATTTCTTGGAAAAGAACGCTATTGGTCTTTTAACTCCGTCCTGGATTTGCGTCAGGACAGCCCCGACTGCCACATCTGATGCATCGGATTCTATCACGAAGGACCGGTTGAAGTCCGGGTTAGCTAAAACGTTTGGGGAAGTTAATACTGATTTCAATTTTAGAAACGCCTCATCCGCCTCTTTTGTCCACTGTATTTTCCCCATTCCATTCAACAAATCGGTTATAGGCGCTGTCAGGTCGCTGAACCGATTAATAAATTGTTTGTAGAAACTCACCATCCCCACAAATTGTCGTACGTCTTTCGGTGCTCTGGGGATTGGATAATCTAGAATGGGTTGAATCTTAGTGCTGTCTAAGGCCAATCCGTGTTCTGAAAGTGTGTATCCCAAGTAACTGATACGTTTCTGGCAGAATTTTGACTTTTCTAAACTAATCGTCAAATTCACCTCTCTAAGACGTTCTGCAACTATCTTTAAAAGTCTGAAATGTTCAGTTAAGGTATTCGATGTTATAATAATGTCATCTAAATACACGTATACATTCGGTTCCAGATCGAATCCGAGAACCCTGTTCATTAACTTCGTTTGTGTTATGGGTGCTCCCTTTAACCCAACCGGCATCACCTTAAACCGGTAGAGATGCTGGCCGGCTCTGAACGATGTAAAATCACGGCTTGCTTCCTCCAACGGAATTGGCCAATACGCTTTTGATAAATCGATAACCGTAAAATATTTCGACTTTTCGATTCGACCCAGGATTCAGAGCCAGGGTTACCATATTCACAGATTTTTCTGTAATGTCACAGATTTTTTTCACAATTTTTGATCACAGATTCTTTTTCACAGATAACAGATTTTTGGGATTTTGATAAAAATTTCACAGATTTTCACAGATTTTTGGAAATATTGTAATTTTTAACAGATTTTTTGGAAATTTATCACAGATTTTTTTTTGTTTTAGTCATCACTGATGGTAAAAAGACTTTTTTGGCCGAAACACAGATTTCAATGTGGCATCCCTGATTGTATATCATAATGCGATCTCTTTTATAAACTTTTTAGTGCAGATGGAAGTCCATCCTTTTGTGCGAATATCTCCATCATTCTTTTTGGTGTGGTTTTCGCTTAGTAGCACGCAAAAACTTACGGGTTTGTAGATTAATTAATTATTTGCTTATATTATGATTCACTGATAAAGGTTCAGAATTAACAAACTCAATACAAGTTAATAAAAGGAACTTACTAATTAGATTCTTTTTCCATTATGTATTCGTCCTAATAAGGACGGTTTGCAGATAACTATGGCGCAAATCCATCAATTAAGAGCGCTACCGGAAAATAAGCACCAATAATTCTTTACAAATATTGTGAGTAATTTTAACTGTTCAGAAAAAAATTGTATAATTAATGATCATTTGCTATAGGAATTATTTACTATAGATCGAGAGTGAGTGAATCAAGGAATAATTACAAAGGCTAGAGTAGAAAAAATAGAACTAGCGTCAGGTAAATGTGATAAAATAAGACAAAAGTTCGTATGCTAATTTGGTTGTTCCACAGCTTCCATGTTGGTGGCCGACATCGTTGGGCTTTCTATATATTTAGTGTTGGTCTAAGGATCGACCAAGCACCGGAGTGCAAGTCGACGCTCAACACCGACCGGGCTCTGCTCCATCCAACAGGGCGACAGTGGAATACATCCGCTATTTTCGGTGAGTGCAGTAACCTCGGGTATTCTTGGCAATCCCCCGGATGTGACAATCGCCTCGTGGCTGCGTGCTACTATTGGCACATCTGGAGTGCGTTGGCTGCAATAAAAATCTCGGCCTCGCGGCACCACCCGCCATTACCGGTTGCCACGAAAGCGAGTCGTGTTCAAAGGGAAAGATTTTCCCCAACGCCAGAGCGATTCGCCTGCTACTCACGCAGCTAACAGCCCAGAAGCGACCCGGTACCGCGCCTTCGTCGTGCGACCACGTGTGCAACCCTTGGTGCACGCCATCACCGCCCGCAGTGCACCGGCTGTCAAACGCCGACCCCACCGCAGCGAACAGCATCAGTTCCGCTTCGCACTGCTCGAAATCATCCAACCGCAGCATCAGCAATAGTGAAACCAAAGCAGTACGCTTCGCCACTATCCATTGGTGGCCCGCATCGACCGCCGTACAAATCGTCCGTGGGCGAACCGAAGCAGCACGCTTTGCCACCACCCACTGGTGGCCCACAGTGAACACAGCATCGTCCATCGAGCATAGATACGGTGCAATTTACCACCCATCCACCGGGTGGCCTACAACGAACGCCTCGTCGCACATCGTACCATCGCCGGTGGGCAGTGAATCCTTCTGCACCCGACGGTGAGCCGAAACTATTGGCATATTCACCACTCGAGTGCGAACCAGGTAACCGTTCCAGTGCCTGTAAGTACGACCAACCACAACCATACATTCGAACTTTCATAGTGCGCGTTGAGAGTAGGGAATTGGAAATTGTAAAGTAGGGGAAGAAGTGAGAGAGAGAGAGAGAGATTAGGCCCCGCACAGTTCGGGAGAAATTAAGAAACCAAGGTTAGATGACGTCACGAAGGTAGGATAGCGATAGGAGAGAAACAGGAAAATAAACTCTGAAACGATATTAAAGTAGACGAAATTTGCAATCAAAAATAAAAGGGTTTAAATAAAAAGTTTCTCTAGACGGTTTAAAAGCAAGATAATTGGAATTGCATTATTTTGGGAAGTTTTTGGGAATATTCGTAAAGACTGGTAGGAATAGGTATTGGGAGCGTTGGAGTTGGAGAGGAACTGGAGGTGGATTCTGCGGTAGGGTTAGAAATTAAAGCTAGCCAGGGCAAACTGATCTGTAATCCCGGCAGACGACTTCGTCGTCTGGCGCATAAGCCGGGTATTTAGAGGCCCTACCAGAATCTCCCTTACATAGTTCCAAAATCAATGTCAAAAAATTGTGCGTACATGACAAGAAATCTGCAAACGTCTTTTCATCGAGAAAACCAGTTTTTGGGTCGTTTTAGGTGAAATTTTCTGCCGTTCTTCAACTAGAACCTTCTTCAGCTGGTTTCTGTTTTGAATCGGTAGTTCCTGGATTTTTCATTCAAGATGATCCCAGAAATTTTCTATGGAATTTTGGTCCGGTGATTGGGGAGGATGTGGGAGCGTCCGCAATTACCGCAACCGCGACGAACCCTAGTCGCTATAGGCTGCACGGCAGTAAAACACTTCTGTCTCGACTACGCGCTCGAAAACGAATGAATAAAGGCTTTTGTAGGTTGTAATTGTTAACGAAAGATTTCTGGTCTTCTAGAATTCTGATCTATAGATCAAATGAAAAGTTATTGTTTCAATTGGTTACACAACATTTTATTTATTATCAAATCAAAAGAATAAATGTGAATATGAAGATTTCAAAAACGAAAAAAGGGTCTCAAATCTTTAATGGCATTTGAGAAAGTGTCCTTGAAGTACGCTTCTAGTTATTTTTCCTATTACCATAACAGCACTGTATTAAGATTTAGAAAAAAAGAAAGCAGTAGTCACATCTTGATTATGATTTAAGAAATTCTCTTCGGAGTATGCATTTATGATTTGTATACGTGTACATCAATATCATTGAGGCCATGGATTTCTTCGATGTACACCTGCAAGAAGAAATAATCGAATAAGTTGATTTTATTTGATTGCATAACATTTCTTTTATTATCAATGAAAAGATCGAATGTTAACATAAAGTATAACAATAAGAAAATATGTAGTTAAATCATGGGTACCGTTTATTTTTTTCTTGAAGTACGCTCCAAGTTATTTTTCCTATTATCGTAACAAAACTGTATTAGGTTTTAGAAAGAAAGAAAGCAGTCGTCCAATCCTGATTATCGTTTAAGAAATTCTCCTCGAAGAATGCTTCTATGGTTTTATACACGTGTGCAACAACATTAGTGAGGCCATGGTTTTCATCGACGTACACCTGGAAACAAACATATAATTAAAAATTAGTCAGAAAAATTTTAGTCGGAAGTCTGAGAGAGAGAGAGAGAGATTAGGCCCCGCACAGTTCGGGAGAAATTAAGAAACCAAGGTTAGATGACGTCACGAAGGTAGGATAGCGATAGGAGAGAAACAGGAAAATAAACTCTGAAACGATATTAAAGTAGACGAAATTTGCAATCAAAAATAAAAGGGTTTAAATAAAAAGTTTCTCTAGACGGTTTAAAAGCAAGATAATTGGAATTGCATTATTTTGGGAAGTTTTTGGGAATATTCGTAAAGACTGGTAGGAATAGGTATTGGGAGCGTTGGAGTTGGAGAGGAACTGGAGGTGGATTCTGCGGTAGGGTTAGAAATTAAAGCTAGCCAGGGCAAACTGATCTGTAATCCCGGCAGACGACTTCGTCGTCTGGCGCATAAGCCGGGTATTTAGAGGCCCTACCAGAATCTCCCTTACATAGTTCCAAAATCAATGTCAAAAAATTGTGCGTACATGACAAGAAATCTGCAAACGTCTTTTCATCGAGAAAACCAGTTTTTGGGTCGTTTTAGGTGAAATTTTCTGCCGTTCTTCAACTAGAACCTTCTTCAGCTGGTTTCTGTTTTGAATCGGTAGTTCCTGGATTTTTCATTCAAGATGATCCCAGAAATTTTCTATGGAATTTTGGTCCGGTGATTGGGGAGGATGTGGGAGCGTCCGCAATTACCGCAACCGCGACGAACCCTAGTCGCTATAGGCTGCACGGCAGTAAAACACTTCTGTCTCGACTACGCGCTCGAAAACGAATGAATAAAGGCTTTTGTAGGTTGTAATTGTTAACGAAAGATTTCTGGTCTTCTAGAATTCTGATCTATAGATCAAATGAAAAGTTATTGTTTCAATTGGTTACACAACATTTTATTTATTATCAAATCAAAAGAATAAATGTGAATATGAAGATTTCAAAAACGAAAAAAGGGTCTCAAATCTTTAATGGCATTTGAGAAAGTGTCCTTGAAGTACGCTTCTAGTTATTTTTCCTATTACCATAACAGCACTGTATTAAGATTTAGAAAAAAAGAAAGCAGTAGTCACATCTTGATTATGATTTAAGAAATTCTCTTCGGAGTATGCATTTATGATTTGTATACGTGTACATCAATATCATTGAGGCCATGGATTTCTTCGATGTACACCTGCAAGAAGAAATAATCGAATAAGTTGATTTTATTTGATTGCATAACATTTCTTTTATTATCAATGAAAAGATCGAATGTTAACATAAAGTATAACAATAAGAAAATATGTAGTTAAATCATGGGTACCGTTTATTTTTTTCTTGAAGTACGCTCCAAGTTATTTTTCCTATTATCGTAACAAAACTGTATTAGGTTTTAGAAAGAAAGAAAGCAGTCGTCCAATCCTGATTATCGTTTAAGAAATTCTCCTCGAAGAATGCTTCTATGGTTTTATACACGTGTGCAACAACATTAGTGAGGCCATGGTTTTCATCGACGTACACCTGGAAACAAACATATAATTAAAAATTAGTCAGAAAAATTTTAGTCGGAAGTCTGAGAGAGAGAGAGAGAGAGATTAGGCCCCGCACAGTTCGGGAGAAATTAAGAAACCAAGGTTAGATGACGTCACGAAGGTAGGATAGCGATAGGAGAGAAACAGGAAAATAAACTCTGAAACGATATTAAAGTAGACGAAATTTGCAATCAAAAATAAAAGGGTTTAAATAAAAAGTTTCTCTAGACGGTTTAAAAGCAAGATAATTGGAATTGCATTATTTTGGGAAGTTTTTGGGAATATTCGTAAAGACTGGTAGGAATAGGTATTGGGAGCGTTGGAGTTGGAGAGGAACTGGAGGTGGATTCTGCGGTAGGGTTAGAAATTAAAGCTAGCCAGGGCAAACTGATCTGTAATCCCGGCAGACGACTTCGTCGTCTGGCGCATAAGCCGGGTATTTAGAGGCCCTACCAGAATCTCCCTTACATAGTTCCAAAATCAATGTCAAAAAATTGTGCGTACATGACAAGAAATCTGCAAACGTCTTTTCATCGAGAAAACCAGTTTTTGGGTCGTTTTAGGTGAAATTTTCTGCCGTTCTTCAACTAGAACCTTCTTCAGCTGGTTTCTGTTTTGAATCGGTAGTTCCTGGATTTTTCATTCAAGATGATCCCAGAAATTTTCTATGGAATTTTGGTCCGGTGATTGGGGAGGATGTGGGAGCGTCCGCAATTACCGCAACCGCGACGAACCCTAGTCGCTATAGGCTGCACGGCAGTAAAACACTTCTGTCTCGACTACGCGCTCGAAAACGAATGAATAAAGGCTTTTGTAGGTTGTAATTGTTAACGAAAGATTTCTGGTCTTCTAGAATTCTGATCTATAGATCAAATGAAAAGTTATTGTTTCAATTGGTTACACAACATTTTATTTATTATCAAATCAAAAGAATAAATGTGAATATGAAGATTTCAAAAACGAAAAAAGGGTCTCAAATCTTTAATGGCATTTGAGAAAGTGTCCTTGAAGTACGCTTCTAGTTATTTTTCCTATTACCATAACAGCACTGTATTAAGATTTAGAAAAAAAGAAAGCAGTAGTCACATCTTGATTATGATTTAAGAAATTCTCTTCGGAGTATGCATTTATGATTTGTATACGTGTACATCAATATCATTGAGGCCATGGATTTCTTCGATGTACACCTGCAAGAAGAAATAATCGAATAAGTTGATTTTATTTGATTGCATAACATTTCTTTTATTATCAATGAAAAGATCGAATGTTAACATAAAGTATAACAATAAGAAAATATGTAGTTAAATCATGGGTACCGTTTATTTTTTTCTTGAAGTACGCTCCAAGTTATTTTTCCTATTATCGTAACAAAACTGTATTAGGTTTTAGAAAGAAAGAAAGCAGTCGTCCAATCCTGATTATCGTTTAAGAAATTCTCCTCGAAGAATGCTTCTATGGTTTTATACACGTGTGCAACAACATTAGTGAGGCCATGGTTTTCATCGACGTACACCTGGAAACAAACATATAATTAAAAATTAGTCAGAAAAATTTTAGTCGGAAGTCTGAAGGATCCCCAATTAAAAAGAAACACGTCAGTTAAGATTCCGTTAGTTAATGTGCAATATTTGTTTGCTGAAATCGAACGCACAATTCGAAAGGTCAAAATCTCAAAAGTCAGCAGACCAGAGTCATTGCATAGTTTAATACTACGTTCACATTAGCGCTTATAATACTTGATATACCGAAGTGATATGGATATTTTTTTCGGACAACCTGTGTAAACATTCAAATAAATATACGTTGAAATTTACAATCACACTCAATTGCGCATACGTGAATTGCATCCAAGTTTACATGCAAGGTCCGTATACCGATTGCTGGAAGCCTGACGGCCGATTAGTGGCTAGTATCTACTTGCTGTTGTCATTTGAAAACGACAGATATTTTTCTAACACGCATTGAAAATTTGATTTTGTATGTTAGTTATCAATGGGCAAAGTTTTCACATTTAAGAGTCAAATTTTCAAAAGTGGGCACCCCTCTGGTCGAGAGGTCGTACTGTCTAGAGTACTCTAATACTCTAGCGGTAAGCTTGGAGCAAGTTGGTACCGCCACACGGTACTATCTTTGATTTTAGGCCTGAGTTTAGTCGGGTCTAAGACGTTAGTACCTGTCATTGCAGAAATGGCTGCATCCTGAAGCCAAATCGAAACAGTGTAAAAGGCCGCCAAGTTCCTCTTGCATACATCTCAATAATTTGAATCAACTTTTCAACCTTTATGTGCAATATTATGGCCCACGTTGCACACAAACCATATGAGGGTGAGTAAGCAAGTTTTATCCCGTATGAAAAACAGGTATAATCGATTTTTAAATGCTACTTTTTTTATATTCTTTATCGTCCTATCTATAAGGTGCTACACGCTCATTTCAAAACGCCACGTCAAAGAGTTATATTGCAGGTTAGCAGAAGCTGAATCATTTTGAAACAAACTGTAGAACGAAATTTTATAATTGGATGCAGAGATGCATTAAATAAAAACTGATTTCGTTTGTTAGTTTACTTATGGCTATCAAAATGAGTGAAGCTGTTTAATTTGATCACAATTTTTATTTATTTTATCAAGAGGAAAAGAAAAGAATATATAATCACAATTTGTACCCTTTTCTAGTTATATTTTCTCACAAAGAACACAATAAGCAAGTGGAAGTTTACTTACATTTTTGCTACTTTCGAAAGAGGTCAAACTATGATTAAATAAAAGATTGTTAATAAAGCCAAGCCATACAATCTAAGTAACACTTTTAAATATGATGGCAAACAATCTGCTACAAAAATTCTCATTTTGATCGTTATTTAAATAATATCGAAGCTTGCTTATATTGTTTCACTATTTATAATTTTTCATCAAATCTTGAACGATTAGCATTTCCACTGTAGAACAAATTGTCGTTGAATTCTTAGTGATAGATCAGAAATACACAGGGTATGAAAGAAGTTGTGAAAGTTTTTTTTTAATTTGTTTATTAGACACGACTCAATGCGTTTGCTTAGAGGAGCCATGGGTCTTTTATATATTTACGATATGCAAAAAATAAAAAATACAATACATTTTATTTTGAGCCTGTAAGATCCTGTGCGCGCAACTTGCTATTGCGAGCGGAGATCTTTTTTCGCGTCGGGAAGATGTTCCTTCTTTCGTCAACTTCAGGGTTATCCACGTCTCTCTCGTTGTTGTTTACGCCCGTATCATCTTGATTACTGCGATCAGATGTTCTTCCTGGCTTCTTGCCCTTGTGAGTCACGAATGTGAACCAGGCCCGTAGCCAGGATTTTGTTTCGGGAGGGGCTTGAAAATTATTGCATAAATGTATAAATTCTGATGACTTGAGATAGTTACAGTAAACTGAATGTAATTATGAAATGTTCTTAGTGAAAACAATTCCATAACTAAGACAATAGACACTAAAAAACCCTAAAAATATGTTGTCTGTTACAAGAAAAGCTATAGTGCATCGACGAATTAAATTTGATTATTATTAGTTTATAAGTTAGAAATTTCTCTCAACATTCTTCAAGAGATCAAAGTATTTAGGGCTGATTGAAAATGCTACGCATTCTAGACTACTTGTTTACAAGGTGTAGAAGACGCTAAATTGGAATGAGTACAAAAATATCCAAAAACCCGCCTAACGAAACTTTACACGCATTTGCTAAACAGGAGAACGAAACCAACGTCAAGGTTGTCTCCATGGATAGGAATATATCAGTGTGAAATCCAAGTTTATTGTTGCCAAGAATGTCCGAACAAAGTGAACTTAAACTCCTATTTTAATGATCATTACTATTACTAGTTCTGTGACTTCATCCGAAATATGCGTTAACTCAACTTTATGAAATTTTCTGTTTAAATGATCATATCGTAATTATAACAATCCTGAGAAAAACACATGTTTTTTTCATTTGACTCTCGTGGGGGAATGAGTTAAACACTATCTTCGACAATATTATCAGGTAACTGAGAATAACTATCTATTTATTTATTTAAGTAGATTCTTTTTAGAAACTTTTACATCATTGGACTTACGAATTAAAAAGATCGTAGACTGATTTTCCTAGATCCCTGAAACTATAGTAAAAGTCAAAATGTAAAGTGAGTGCAAAAAACTACTGATTCCACTACAATGCAAGAATAAGATCATTAGCTCATTGACGTTCAGAATTTTGCAAAACCGTTGGAACTTGAGAAGATTACATAGATTAAGTAAATAATATATTTGAACATTTGAAGGTATTATTTCGGATTTCATGGGTTTTTGGACAATGTAAAATATATATTTCAATGATTTAATCTACTAATGAAAACTACCCATAATTTAATCTACTGCTCAGAACTTGTTCACTAATCAAAAGAAAATTACTTAGCACTGATTAGTGAATGCTTCTAATTTACGTAAAATTAGGTAAATACACTCAAGTTTTTTTTACGCGGTTTTTTTTTGCGCGGTGCTTTTTTACGCGGTTTTTTTACGCGGATTTTGAAATTTACGCGGTTTTCATTTACGCGGATTTTGAAATTTACGCGGTTTTCATTTACGCGGATTTTGAAATTTACGCGGTTTTCATTTACGCGTAAAAAAACCTGAGTGTACTCCAGTAATTTTTACAAATACCAAATCAATACCTTATTGAATACCTCCATACAGAGAATTTTGTTATTGGAAAGTTGAAAAGGTTTTGTTTTAATTCAGGTATTATAATAACTCGTTTCATTATCAACTAATTATTCGTAGTACATGTCTCAGTTATTATTTCAGGTATTTTACCTCATATGCAAGGCTTCTTAATGCCTTATTGAGGTGTTCAAATATTGGGTACAATATACCTAAATTTGCTATTCTGAAGTTATTTTCTTCTGCTCGGGTATCCTTCCGAATGGATTCCATTTCTCCCAAATGTGACATTAATCTGCGAGTAAGCGGTATCCGATCTTGTAGCGGAACATTGATGTTCTCATCGTCCATATATAGAAGGATCTTAATTATAGCATTGTCACACTCAACCATGTGTTTTAAGTTGTTCGAAATGAATGGCTTCATCTGGGCTAATTTGTTGAGCGCTAAATGCCTGACATGGTAGAACTCGCTTCCGAAAGTCCAACCTCCATTTACACCTTCAGGAAATGTTCCACATTATGAATACTCAGTCCTAAGCGAATCATCAATAATTTTATAATCACCGTATTTGGCTGGAGCACCACTTCTTGCTTCTCGACAGATTACTACAGCAACAATTATAGTAACAGTTTCTTTTCTTCTTTAGGCAAGACACACAATATAAAAGTTACTATTTTTGTCGTTCGCGTCGCACTGGCTCGAGCAAAAGCATAAAGTGACTGAATTTCGTGACCATTGCCTTTGGTGGTTAGAAATAGCCTTTCTGCAACTTTTTCTCAAAGATTTGTTCAAACCAAATGAGCAACAAATTTTGTTAAAAGTCGCCGGTTTTTTAAATTCATTTTTAAAAAATTTCGGGAGGGGCTTTAGCCCCCTAGCCCCCCCCCCCCTCTGGCTACGTGCCTGATGTGAACACTGCATCCTTGGTGGTAGCTTCTTCACTGGTGGTATTAGTTGTTACGTTCGAATTACTTAACGCAGCGTTTTCAGTTGACATTATTGCCGTAACTGCAGCCACAAATTTGGCAACCGATTGTGGTTCAGGTAAAGATATTGGTGCTTGGGTGTTGGTATTTTTTTCTGCAACTGAGCTTTCCTTAGCAGTTTCTGGGCAGGGTTGTCCGTAGTTCGCCGTTTGTTCACAGAATTGTCACGTTTTAGTTTGTCCTTGATATGTACAAAGAGTTCGCTGTGTAATGGTATTACCCCCTTCTGTTTTGTATTGCAGGGTAAGGTAAGAGGGAATGGGTTGGTCTACCCGCATTCTCACCACAAAGACACCATTTGAAATACCTGGGAAGTAGTTTCTCCAAGTGTTCTCCGTAATAGATTCCACTGCTCCGAAATACGACATAAATCTTTTAATTGCCACTTTGCAAGTCAATGGAGATAAATCGTGTAATTTAACTTCTATATTTCCATTATCCATGTATATAGGGATCTTGATTTCAGTGTTGTCACAAACAAGCACGTGTTTTAAGTTGTTCTGCGAAATGAATCTTTTCGCCTGGGCGAATTTTTTGAAGGTTATCAGCACCGCATGCCTGACGTGCTCAAGCTGTATGGAGATGACTTCCGAAAACCGAAGCTGCATTTTCACCTTCTGCAGATGTTCCACATCACGAATACTTGGTCTTATGCGAAAAGACCTGAAGTCAATGGCCACTGTGTTAGGCCAAATAATCACGTTTTGTTGATGAGACTCAGTCATCATGATAGGTCACGCAAGAATAAAATTAACAGGATCCTTTGTTCTTCAGACAATGCATACAAGTAACTGTTTTTTCGTTCGCTTTGCACTGGCTCGGATATAAGCAGGAGCACACTGTGTATCGTGACCGATGTGTTTGATGGTTGGACAGATGACTTGGCAAAATGACACAAAAATTTGAATGCGGAAGAATCGCCCAAATCGTATCAGGACTTAAGGGGGGTTGTGTAAGGTATTATCGGCAAAAAAATGGGATTCCTTATTTTTTTCGATGCAAAGATTATTTGTCTATTCAGTCAGATGCCACGTCGAAAACTGGTTTTGCGATGTACACCATTAGTCAAAATCTGCTGGACCAATCGTTGATACATTTGCATAGTTGTTTTTAACATCACTCCACAAGTAACTGATGGAGCTTTTATTTCTTGGTCGATTTTCCAACTTTTCGTAGCACTTTGAAGCAAAAGTCCGATTATTGCTAAAAAACGATGAAAACGCTATTGAAAAAATAATATTAAGCATTTTGCAAAAAGCTTTTGTAGTTACCTGGGCAATGATGTGAAGAAGAAAAACTGTAAAATTCAGAACGATTGGTCCAGGAAATTTTGAGTTACGGTTTACACCGCATTTTGTCGAGGTGTCTCCTGAAGATTCACTGTCTGCATCAAGTGTCAGGTTCAATTTGTTAAGTTATATCTGTCAATTGATTATCAGACAAAATGCAGACTATAGGAATTAATTAATTGTAATTTATTATTTTGTAACCCGGATTTGAAGCTTTCCCAATTTTCGCATGACGTCGCAAAATTTCAGCAAAATTTCGCTGAACTGAACGTTTTAGCAATCCAAGATGTTGAAAGCTCAGCAACTTTGATTTAACCCATTTGGCAGATTTAATTCGCTGATGGCGTTTTTCATTGCAAAACCCCGGTGCAGTGGATTCCACTGGTGTTGCATTTTCTAGCAGAATTACTTCATTTTGAGCAAAGTAGGTCTGCCGAATTCTATATGCATGGTGAGTGGAGTAGTTGGGTAGGATGGTATAATAAGCCCCACCAGGCTAAATGTCAGATTTCATTTCCAAGGACCACATAATTATCTGAAGCAAATAATTTTTTGTTTTTGGCTTTTTCATGTGCTGCAGAACAGCAACTATTACAAACTTTTCCAAAAAAGGTAAGCTTCCATTATTGTTCTGTAAGCATTTGATTAAATTTGAAGTCAGATTTGGCTGAAGCGTAAAACACGTTTTAACTCGTGTGAACGTAGTATTAACCACTTGGATCTTAAATAATGCTAATATTACTTTGTTTAAGCTAAATCGAGGATTCCAAAGCTGTTTAAAAATATAATTATATCAGACTATTAAATGGCATAAACAGTGAATTTTCATTTAACCTCATTGTACGATTTTTAACATTGCCGTGTATTGCCGATCAGAACGCAGTAATGCAAACGGCAACATCGTGTTACCGGAAGAAAACAAAAATATGTCATGCTCCTCTTGCGCATACTTCGTTGTTTTCAATCCTCTCTTCAGCTCTTAAGCCAGTTTTATCAGGTAGGAAAGACAAGCACCGTCGAACTATATTTACCTGTATTTTTGATTTCTCTGTTCTTTTTTCTCTCTACACGCTTGATTCCAATTGCTCATCGAAGAGTTACAGGAGAGCATTTGGATAAATCGATTATCGCATATTCAGATCAAAGTTGTTTTTGCGAATTAGAATCAAAACTGCAATAAGAATCCTTTTGATTATTTTCTTTTACATATCGCTATGAGAATAAGTGGGATCATTTAATTCCTTAATATAAATCAACAACATGTTAGTCCGAATTATTGCCCATATATCTGTCTTATCTCACATCAAAGGAAGTGAATAATGAAAAAAATTAGTTTTTTTTTCATTGGATGGATCCAAATAAATGACAATCGGATGTAGATCGTAAAATGCACTATTTTATAAATTTCCTTATTTTCACTCCCAGTTCACAAATTGAATCAGAATATTAACTGCTTACAAAGTAACTCCATAAATACCCTAAGCAAAGATTAAATAAAAGATTTTAAATATACGTATTTTTCCTATATGAGTAAACTCACATAAAAAATCCAAATAAAAATATTTTAAAATTGATTGCAAACACAACGGTGATCAATATATTTGTTCGTTAAAATATATTACTAGGTTGCTCAAAACTTTTATTTATGTTTTAATGTACTTATTATTTTATTTATAAAATCGTAGAAATTTTGTTAGCAAATAAAATCGTTCCAATCTGCATTGATGCATTACAGATATATATCAATATTCTCTGTCTACCACAGTGCAAACAAAAATATGAAATATAACACTGATTTTAAATGATCATTCTGTCAAAGTTTAATTTTTTGTTTGACCTTTGTTTACTTTTTATTTTAGCTTCGCTGAAAAAACGTGTACAATTTTAATTCACAGAGTGTGATCTAACCTTTATTTATAATTGATATTTATTCCAAACTTGTGAAAATTCGCTTGAAACGAATATAAATATCCTTCCCCCGTGTCGACAGGTATCGTGTTCAATTAGAATGACATTCACAGTTCATTTTGAATTCAAATTGAAATATTTCGACCAATTTTTTAATCAAAGTTTAAAATAACTATCATGGCAATAGTTACAAACGATGGTTCAACCACCTCAAACTTATTTTCTTTTGTGCATTGAATATTATGTCACTACAAAATGCTGTACATCATCGGCCAACTATAAACTATCCACCAAGTTAAAGTTCCAAGTTCAGAAACATTTCGGTTACATGATGACAAAATTGTTTTCTCACGCTATGGAAAGACGGTGTCGGGCCATTAGGCCGATTGCCGTTAGGCCGAATGCTGCAAGGCCGAATGCTGCAAGGCCGAACGCCATTAGGCCGCATGGGTCATCAAGCCGAATGTTATTAGGCCGAATGGGTCATTAGGCCGAACGCAATTTGGCCGAATGGGCCATTAAGCCGAATGGGTCATTAGGCCGAATGGGTCATTAGGCCGAATGGGTCATTAGGCCGAATGGGTCATTAGGCCGAATGGGTCATTAGGCCGAATGGGTCATTAGGCCGAATGGGTCATTAGGCCGAATGGGTCATTAGGCCGAATGGGTCATTAGGCCGAATGGGTCAGTAGGCCGAATGACTCATTAAGCCGTATGTACCATTGGGCTGAATGCCAGCATCGTTAGCTATCATAAAGTAAAAGTAATAATTTCACAGTTAATATTGCCACGTCTTGGGCTATCATGGGATGATTTGTAAGCATGATGTAATGTAGTGCTTATCACATAATTCATGTTGTTAAATAAAATCTTGAAAAAAAAAATAATCGTGTACTTTGCCCTTTTTAAACATTGCATTGGACTGGTTTATATTAGAGTCTTAGGGTCTAAGTAAGAAGCGGCAGCGACGTCAGATAACCGACTGATTCAATGGATTTTTGCATTACGCCCTGCCAATTGATGGGCTTTAGATATTCAGTCTTTCTTGTACACCCCTTGTCTAATTTAATAGATAAAATGATCAAAGTGCTTTTGTTGGATTCAATATCTATCAATGAAAATATCATATTTTTTTTTTCTTCCAATCAGCATGAACTGTTCTGATTTTTTGACGTCTTTTAAATTGTTTTAAATAATAGCTCCCTTATGGCATTATTAAATTGGATTGTTAGACGGAAGTGTTTGTATAGTCGAAGCATAAATAAGACGAAAATAGTTGTATAAGTGTCGCTAGTCATAACGATATATTCCAAATAGCCATCAATAGGACAAAGCAATAATTTACCATTCTATTTGACCACTTTGTAACAAAAATTATCGAAAACGAAAGAACAAAAAATGAGATTTTCTGCATTATACAACACGAATAACAATGTTTAGTGGGATGCACATTTTGAAACTTAAATGTAATCGGACCACCAAGAGAACTAATCTAAAATGTTTTTCTTTCGAAACATAGGGAAAGAAAAAAAAATAGATCAATTGAAGACATTCCCCCTTAAGCTAAGATTTTTATATAATCATCATTTTAGTTTAGTTAATACTTGATAGCCACATTTCAACACTTGTTACTGTACCGATGCTAGGCAACCACCATATAAATCAAATCAAAGTAGGCTGGTAGAAAAAAGTTTCTACTTCTCTTCCGGTTCACTTTTTGTTCAGAAGCCTCAAGATATAGACGTGTCATAATGAGTGTGACTGATTCCGGTCCGGAAATTTTGAAAAGTTCCCGCGGCGGAAATGTTCTCCTACATGCTGGTTACCTTTATCATAAAAACAAACGCGTAAGTAACCCTTGAAATGTATTTCTAACAATACTGAAAAATGAGCTTATCTATTGTATAGGTTGACGACCATTTTTATTGGGAATGCCGTGAGAGGAAACACTGCAAGAATAGCGACCAAATGTGTTCATCTCGAATTTCCACAAAAGCTACTAGAGGTAGCCACACCGTGGTCAGCGCTGTCCCAGACCACAATCATGAACCGGACCCAATGGCTGTTGAAACAGTAAAGTTGCGATGCAACATCAAGCGACGTGCCGCTGAAGACAGTGGACCTCCAGCTAGAATTCTCCAAAAAACGGTAAGGGACCATTGCATTGGAGTTCAGCACCGATTGAGTCAGAACGCCCAAAGGAAAATAGTGAAGCGCTCGCGTCCCACAAATGTCGCAGAACCAGCTTCACTCGATGAATTTGAACTTCCGGAAAACTTGAAGAATACGTTGGATGGTGCTCGATTCTTCCAAGGAAAAGTGACAGCTGATAGTGGGCAAGCAATGATTTTTTCTTCTTACCAAGATCTAAGAAGGCTGTCTCTCGCACGATACTGGGTGGCAGATGCCACCTTTGATACGGTACCTGGGCTCTTCAGGCAGTTGTTTTCTGTCCATGCAAGTGTTGGGCCCTGTCACACAAACACTATCCCTATGGTTTATGTTTTAATGACCAACAAAACCGAGGTTCTGTATCAAAAAGTCTTAGGAAAATTGGTGGAAGTGTCTAACCAGATCGAAGTAGAATTGGCCCCCGAGCTAATTCTGACGGACTTTGAAAGAGGAATGATAAACGCCTTTCATAAAGAATTTCCAGACGCTGCACAAGTTGGGTGTTTTTTTCACTTGTCTCAAAATCTCTGGAAAAAAGTTCAACAAAGCGGACTTGTCCCATTGTTTTCTAGCCCTAACAGCAAGATGTACGAAAGCTATAAAAAACTTCAAGCTCTGGCTTTCTTACCTCCTGACGAAGTAACACGTGGTTATGAGATGATTTCGGCAGATCTTTCCGAGTCAATGCTGCCCGTAATCCAGTACATGGAAGAGACGTACATCCTCGGAAAGAAAAAACACGGAAAAAAGCAACAGCGCTGTCTCCCTATGTACCCGCCATCTTTTTGGTCTGTATATGCCAATGTAGTAAATGGCCTGCCAAGAACAACAAACCAGGTCGAATCGTGGCATAGTCGGTTGTCGAAACTTGTTGGAGCGCCACATGTTGGAACATGGAGGATGATTGACCAACTTCGTTTGGAACAGAAAGCTGGTAGTGCGCGGGCGGAAGTGTTCCTTGCTGGAGGAAGAGCCGCACAGAGGAATGAATACGCTCAGAAGGATGAAAGACTCCGAAGAGTCGTTACCAATTTTAAAACCTATACCATTAAGGATTACATTACTGCTATTGCAGCAAACTTATTCAACTAAATAATTATTCCCCTTTCCTATTTTTCCCCAGAAAATACAATTACCACCCAAAACCATGCTGCTTATAAAATCAATATCCGAAAATAATTCCTCGTACATGATAGATAATTTAAATAAAATCACATTTATAAAAAGCATATGTAATAAAAGAAAATTCAATAAAAAAATCAGTTTGACGTAATAGAACCGCTAGCCACAACCATTTTTCAGTTGTTACGCTGTTCTAGCGCATGCGGCGAAGCCAGCTTGATGCGGCCTAGCCGCATAACCGAGGCCAAGGATCCGAAGCGGCGCAAAGCCGCTGAGGATCCGCCGGACGAGGTGGCCGCCGACCCGCC
>NC_080670.1:134755050-134920050 GCF_030247195.1 Topomyia yanbarensis | reverse complement strand
TCAGCCTCGTATGGAACGTAAAAGGTGAGCACAAAAGTCAGCCTCATGTGGGAGTGTTTGAGAGTGAATCAAAGTGCGATTGAGAGAGCACCCAAGTAAGCCTCATACAGGATGTATGAACGCGTGAGTGAGAGTGAATGAGTACATTTAGTACAGCCATTCCCCCAGAAGTAATACCGAGAGGTAGTTCCTGGGAGGAATGATGGCGGAGCCCAATGGAGTTTAGTCGGTATTAATGGCTGGTCACCATTCGAGTCCGACACGCCCCCAGTGCACCCCGTGTGGTAGATTGGACCCTACCAATAGCACGTGTACTGGGCTAGGACATAAAGGTCTTCTCCATTGCAAAAAAAAATACGTCACAATTTTATGCGGATCAACTAAAAATGGGACGTTTCATCAGACAATACTGGTTATGCAACCATGGTAGATTCTTATGCGCGAATTCCACAAAAAATTTTACAAAAAGACACTGCACCACGGAAAACTTCGTGCAAAAGCAGCTAAAAAAAGTTCACCTACTGTAACCGTAAACAGCATACCGTTATCTTATGCCAAACCACAAACGGCTACAAAACCAGTATCTACGGATCTGACAGGAATAAATATTCACTCAGCAAGAATCACGCCCAGTGTCTCCAAGCCAACAACCGGCACCATCAGCAAAAGGGCGTACGTAAAAGAGGACGGATGCGTTTGTCCGTGCCCTCGCATTTCTGTCTGACGCTTTCTTCGCTTTTGGCTTCTCAATATTTTGTAGTGTATTCCGTCGATTCCAGCAATAAAACTCGTTTTATAAATTTGTACACAACGTAGACAACTCCCTTGAGAACATTTGTTTTAACAAATGTCAACTATCAAATAAAGTTTTCATTTTGTACGCTTTTATTATATAACAATTTAATAAGGCGAATGATTACAAAGAAATTACTATTGCTATTTTTATTGCTCTTCTATGAAAACCGGACGTGTTTGCCTATCTTTCGGGTAAAAACGCGGGCCCCCTAATACGACCCGGGCCTCAGGGCAATTGCCCTGGCTGCCTCCCCCTCTTATCGGGCCTGTTCAGGACCACCATTATTTTAATGAAGAAGTCTTTCCTTTTTCCGAAAAATTCCGTTGGTAACCTACATATTCATATAAATAGTGTATTCTACTTCACTCCGGTTATGTCTCTGACATTACACACCCATCTTTTCACTTTTCTTATCGATTTTTTTATCATTGTTTTTGATTTTTTATTTTGATAGTGCGGTCGAGCGTGTTGTTCCCACAACAAAATAGAACAAACAGAAGGATCACCCTCCGAAGACGAATATTATGGGGAAGAAGAACGTGTATCTGATTCGGAGACAGATGATGTTATGGTCGATCCACTTCCCCACTTTCCCCCAATGTCTCACAGCCCCCCCCGAGTCAAGGTTTACCAGGATGGATCCGCTGGTCCTTGGGTGGTATACTTTCGGCCCAAAAATAAACCGTTAAACAGCATAACTGTTGCACGGGAGCTGACAAAACGTTACTCGGCCGTAACCGAGATTAAAAAGGTTCAGTCAGATAAACTGCGCGTAGTCGTTACTGATTTGAAACAGGCCAATGATATCGTTAGCAATAGCCTCTTTACGCTGGAGTATCGCATCTACCTCCCTTCTCGTGATGTGGAGATCGACGGTGTGGTAAGTGATGCGGGTCTAACTGTCGATGATCTGATGAATGATAGGGCTGGCCGCTTTAAGGACCCTAACCTTCAATCAGTTAAGATTTTGGAGTGCAAGCAATTGCACTCAAAGTCCATCGAAGATGGGAATTACTATCCATCAGACTCGTTTCGCGTAACCTTCGCCGGATCTGCACTTCCGAGCTACGTTGAAGTGGGAGGAGTGCGTCTAACTGTACGCCTGTTTGTATCGCGGATCATGAATTGTTCCAATTGCAAGCAGCTAGGTCACAGGGCCACCTACTGTAGCAACAAGCAACGGTGCGGTAAATGTGAGGAACGCCATGCGGATGATACTTGCAGTAGACGCACGGAGAAGTGTGTTTACTGTGGGGAGAATCCGCATGAACTTTTGACATGCCCAACGTACAAACTTCACTCGGGTAAACTGAAGCGATCCGCCAAAGATCGCTCCAGACGCTCTTACGCAGAAATGCTTAAAAGAGCTGTTCCACTTATCTCCGAAAACCCATTCGCTCTCTTGCCAACTGACGATAACGCTCTAACGACCCTTGCGAAGGGCATTCTTTGGCTCTGCTTGGAAACTCTAGGAAAAGACCTAATCAAAACTCATCTGAACTTCCTCGTAAGGGTCCTTGGTTGTCCCAAACAAGGGTACAAAATAAAAATAATTCATCAACTGGAAGTGCTGGTACAAATCCGAAGATAATACCTCCTGGTTTTGGGAAATTGAGATACAACCAGGAGTTCCCAGCACTACCCGGGGCACCAAAAATCCCAAGTGCTCCAATTTTACAGTCAGAAACTCAACCTAAAACGGGATTCCTAAAATTTTCTGACATTGTGGACTGGATATTCACAGCCTTCAACATTACCGATCCTCTGAAAAGCTTGCTGGTTGCTATTCTACCAACAGTAAGAACATTTTTAAAACAGTTGACTGAGCAATGGCCCCTCCTTACAGCGATCGTATCCTTCGATGGCTAACTTATTAGACGGAATCACGGATCTGATCACTGTTTTACAGTGGAACTGCAGAAGTATTATCCCCAAAATTGATTCATTAAAACACTTGCTAAATTACAATCATTGTGATGCATTTTGCCTATGTGAAACAGGGCTAACTTCTAATATAAACCTCACGATTTTAACATTATCCGCTTGGATCGAGAAGACTCATATGGAGGGGTACTTTTAGGGATCAAAAAGTGCTACTACTTCAATCGAATCAACCTCCCTTCGACGCCAGGCATTGAAGTTGTCGCTTGTCAAACAACAATCAAAGGCAAAGATCTTTGCATTGCTTCTATTTACTTTCCTCCTAGGGCCATGATGGGATATCGAAGAATCTCCAACGTGATTGAACACCTTCCCTCGCCCCGCCTGCTTCTTGGAGACTTTAACTCTCACGGTACGGGGTGGGGCTGTCTGTACGACGATAATCGATCTTCGACAATTCAAGACCTTTGTGACAACTTCAATATGACAATTCTGAACACAGGGGAAATGACACGCATTCCTAGACCACCTGCGGAAGCAAGTGCACTGGACATATCTTTATGCTCGACATCACTACGGTTAGATTGCAAGTGGAAGGTAATATCTTATCCCCACGGTAGCGACCACCTACCAATTGTAATTGCAATCACCACTGGTTCAAGACCATCGGCACCAATCAATGTTCCCTATGACCTCACACGAAACATTGATTGGAAGAGCTACGCTGCTGAGATATCCAAAACTATCAGTTCAACACAAGTACTTCCCCCGGAGGAAGAATATAAGTTTTTGTCCAACTCGATTCTCGATACCGCGATTCAAACTCAGACGAAACGAGTACCCGACGTGAACACCCAAAAACGTTCTCCCAACCCGTGGTGGGACAAAGAGTGCTCAGACGTGTACGCGGAGAAAGTTGCCGCGTATAAAACCTTCCGGAACGACGGGTCAGTTGCTAGTTATCGAGTGTACGCGATATTAGAAAAGCGAATGAAAAATTTAATGAAAGCTAAGAAACGCAGTTACTGGCGCCGGTTTGTCGACGGGTTAACAAGAGAAACATCGATGAGCACTCTTTGGGGCACGGCCCGACGCATGCGAAACTGAAACAGTAATAACGAGAGCGTGGAATATTCAAACCGTTGGATATTCGATTTCGCCAAGAAGGTTTGTCCGGATTCCGCCCCGGCACATAAAATCTACCGCGCCGCGTCGCCTTACAATACCGCGAACGAAACACCGTTTACGATGGTGGAGTTCTCATTTACTCTCTTATCATGTAACAATAAAGCCCCGGGGCCAGATAGAATCAAATTCAACTTGTTGAAGAATCTGCCAAAAGACGCTTGTTGAATTTATTTAATAGATTTCTTGAGGGTAACATTGTCCCACATGACTGGAGACAGGTGAGGGTCATCGCCATCCAAAAACCAGGAAAACTATCCTCCGACCAGAACTCGTATCATCCGATTGCAATGCTGTCATGTATCCGGAAGTTATTCGAAAAAATGATCTTGTTTCGCCTCGATAATTGGGTCGAAACAAATGGCTTACTGTCAGATACACAATTTGGCTTCCGCAAAGGCAAAGGGACGAACGATTGCCTTGCGGTGCTCTCAATAGAAATTCAAATGGCATATGCTAACAAAAAGCAGATGGCATCAGTATTCTTGGATATTAAGGGGGCTTTCGATTCAGTTTCTATCAACATTCTTTATGAAAAGTTGCACCAGCATGGTCTTTCACCAATTTTAAATAACTTTTTGCTAAACCTGTTGTCTGAAAAACAAATGCATTTCTCGCGTGGCGATTTATCGACATCACGATTTAGCTACATAGGCCTTCCCCAGGGCTCATGTCTAAGCCCTCTCCTCTACAATTTTTACGTTAATGACATTGACGAATGTCTTGTCAATTCCTGCACGCTAAGGCAGCTTGCAGATGACGGTGTGGTCTCTATTACAGGTCCTAAAGCCGTCTACTTGCAAGGACCACTGCAAGGTACCTTGGACAATTTGTCTTCTTGGGCTCTCCAGCTGGGTATCGAGTTCTCCACGGAGAAAACTGAGCTAGTCGTATTTTCTAGAAAGCGTGAACCAGCGCCACTACGGCTTCAGTTAATGGATCAAATTATTGCTCAGGCTTCAACATTCAAATATCCTGGGTAGAGTGACAGAAAAAAATGACCCCCATCGGCCCACCCCTGAGTCGATTCCTAGTCCCACCAGGAGTGTCTGCTCCAAATTTGAGCCAAATCGAACAAGTCTAGCTACCGGACCAACGTGCTTGACGTTTGTATGGGATTTTTCGACAATTTACATGGAGAAAACCCTCTTGCTCACATTTTCGCCGCTAGGTGGCACTGTATACATCAGATTATCACCAAAAGTGAAACTTAAGAAGCTAATTTTATTATCTACAACTTTGTTGAAGACAGCAAAGCGATCCGACTCGAATAGAAAAAGTTATTAAACTTTTAACGAAGTGATGTCTGAGTCAGTTTTGCATGGGGCCTAGCAGTGCATGGTAGTGTATCAGTACTAGGTTCTAATTGGTGATAATCTGATGTATACAGTGCCACCTAGCGGCGAAAATGTGAGCAAGAGGGTTTTCTCCATGTAAATTGTCGAAAAATCCCATACAAACTTCAAGCACGTTGGTCCGGTAGCTAGACTTGTTCGATTTGCTTCAAATTTGGAGCAAGTACTCCTGGTGGGACTAGGAATCGACTCAGGGGTGGGCCGATTGTGTTTTCAAATATTCATTATTTTTCTGGGCAGTCTAATCTCGGGGTATGGTTCGACTCTAAAGGTACCTGGGGATGTCACATTAGGTGTCTGAAACAAAAGTGCCAACAAAGGATCAACTTTTTCCGTACAATAACTTGAACATGGTGGGGTGCCCATCCAGTAGACCTAATCAGGCTGTAGCAAACAACGATATTATCAGTGTTGGAGTACGGATGTTTCTGCTTTCGCTCCGCTGCGAACATACACTTCATCAAACTGGAGCGAATCCAGTATCGTTGCTTGCGTATTGCCTTGAGTTGCATGCACTCGACCAATACGAGGAGTCTCGAAGTGCTGGCGGGCGTTCTTCCGCTGAAAAATCGATTCTGGGACCTCTCATATCGATTGCTCATTCGATGCGATATTCTGAACCCATTGGTGATTGAAAATTGCGAAAGGCTTGTCGAGCTTAATTCTCAGACCCGATTCATGTCATTGTACTTCGATTACATGGCACAGAACATCAATTCATCTACGTATAACGTCAACCGTGCTCATCTCTTAGATACTTCTGATCCAACTGTGTTTTTGGAAACATCCATGAAGGAAGAGATTTGTGGAACCATTACTTCATCGTTTCGGATAGTCTCAGTTCCATTGAGGCCGTCCGTGCGGCGAAGCCTGGAAAGCACTCACCGTATTTCTTGGGGAAAATACGGGAATATCTGAGTGCTTTATCTGAAAAATCTTACCAGATTACCTTGGTTTGGGTCCCGTCACATTGTTCTATTGCGGGCAATGAGAAGGGGGACTCTAGCCAAGGTGGGCGCATTAGAAGGCGATACTTACGAAAGACCAATTTGCTTCAATTAATTTTTCAGTATCTCTCGTCAGAGGATGCTCGATACTTGGCAAACCTCAAGGAGCAATGGGCATCTGGGACGGTGGCTACATACCATTATCCCGAAGGTATCAACGAATGCTTGGTTTAAAGGCTTGGATGTGAACCGGGACTTTATTCGTACGATGTCAAGGATCATGTCCAACCATTACTCGTTTGACGCGCATCTCCGTCGTATAGGGCTTGCTGAAAGTAATCATTGTGTTTGTGAGAACGGCTATCACGACATCGAGCATGTTGTTTGGCTGTGCGCAGAGTACTGTGTTGCCAGGTCCCAACTAATAGATTCCCTTCGGGCCCGAGGTAGATCACCCTATGTGCCAGTCCGGGACGTCCTGGCAAGCCGTGACCACCCCTATATTTTTCTTATCTATATCTTTTTGAAAACTATTGATGTCCAAGTTTAATACATTTTCCCCTCTCTCATTCACAGTAGAATCTCACCATTGCATCACGAGTCTTCGGTGCATACCCCTCTTGATAATCGTCTATACAGAACATCATGACATACCTCACATGCAAATGATATAGAGAACATCATGACAGCATCAGAGTGCCAATAATTATCCGAAATATCGACCCTCCCCTCGCCCCTGCGACTACAGGCTGGAAGCTACAACACTACAACAAAGTGTGCATATCCGCCACAATGATCAATCAGCAAACGACGATGTCAATTACACAATATGTATCCCACTTTCTACCATTTTCCTTTACTTACATAAGAGGGGAGCAAGCCGCCCCTAAATACGGCTTTCCCTTCCCCCCCACTAACATGTGACATGTAATTAAAAAAATGAATTATCGCTCTCGTAAGGCTACAGCATTTGGGCCTAAATAAACGTATTTGAGATAAAAAAAAATAATAGAAGAAATTATGTTGTGTCTAATTAATGTTCTAGATGAAATGAATAAAGTAAATGACTGAACAAAATTAGTCAGATTATTAAAATTAATAAAAGTGTGAACCGAACAAATATCAGAAAAAAATATTAGAAAAAAGTGAATAAGTTAAATGAATAATTCGAATAAGATGCATGAGATAATACACTGATCGGAATGCATACAAAGAATTAAATGAATACAAAAGATAAAATTAAGCCAAATAAACAAAATAAATGAAAACAACGCTAAATGAAAGAAAATCTTTGATATTAAATGATCATATATTTATTATTAGTCAAATATTTAAAATGTAAAAAATAAACAAAACGAATATGAAAATGAATGAACTGTAAGAATGAGCATAAAATTTATAGAAGGTTATTTAAATGAAGTAAATGAATAAAAAGTATTTCACGAATTCCAAAACCATTGTTTCAGAATATTCTGAAGTGTTTGTGAAAATCCCATAGCAAAGAGCACGTTTTCGTTCTTCTTTTCTTGATGGAATTTTTTGGATTATCTGGTGTTTCTACTTTAATGATGGAATCAGGAATTTGTTTTGGAATTAAAAAATATCTTTTTGGTTACAGACATCTGAAAAATTATTTTGTACAGAATAGAAGTTTCAGGTCCAGTATTTTAACGCGTAATTCGAAATAGTAAGCTGAGATATGTAAATAGTATTCATTTGCATTGGAATATCTAGAAAAGAGTGTCAAGTGTCCAGGCTATGTTGGCAATTATATTATTGTCGATTGCATAAAACCCGGTACATTCAGTCGATTACAATGCAGTCTTTTTCCACCCATCCTTATTACTTGCGAATTGTTTCGTTTGGAATATTCGTTCTGGAGATATGGGTTAATGAGTCCTATAAAAAGCAATACTAGGGTGACCATACGTCCTGGTTTCCCAGGACATGTCCTGGTTTTTCAGTGACTGTCCTGGTGTCCTGGGAAGTCAAAGGAAATGCTTGATTTGTCCTGGTTTTTGTCCTGCAAGCCTAAATTATTTTCTTAACGGAGCCTTCGCTTTATTTTCTCTAGTTCAGATTGCAGTTACGACCGATCGCAACCATAACTTCAGCGTAAACTCAACCTCAAGCAAAATACGACAAAGTTCTATACACTCGAATGCCTCAATTGTACCATCCGATGTCTTTTTTAGTCTCTCAAGTTTCTTCCCTTACGCGGAAATTGAAAAGATAAAGAACGAAGAGTTCGTGCATAGCATATGAATGACTTGTACTGCCGTGAAAAGCATAACAATCCCATACGTATAGGAAGACTCTTGTGCGTATTACGGGAGTGTAATCCGTTATTAAGGTAATTTGAATTTCACAGCCGAACAAATCGAAATGGTTCCCGTTGTGAACCAATCTCTGGCCGCTATCAATGTCGATGAAACAATAATACCTAAAGATTCTTCCCGGATTAAATTGCCTTTCAATCCAAGATCCGAAGAATTCCTTTTGGTGCCTCTGAGAATACAAATTGCAGACGTATTGGTGACTTAACTTCTGTTAAGTTCTCTTTCCGGTGGCATTTTTTCGCCTTACTGCAAATCCGCGAACATTTTTCCAATCTAACAAAGCGAAATGACGAAACAACAATAACTATCGTGGAATAATTTCACTGAGTGCTCTCTCTAGCTGGTGATTATGGACCCACTTCAGGGTCAATGCTAGCAGTACTTAATCCACTATTAACATAGCTTCACTGGACGCTGAACAGCGACTAACCTGCCGAGTCTAGCATCCTAGATAACAGGAAGTATGGAAGGTCGCGCTCAAACTGATATTATTTGCACCAACTTATCCGCTATGTTTCATATAATAATTGTTAAAATGGAGTAATTTGCAATCAACGGCAGCTTTGCAGCTGTTTCGATCCCAGTTCTCAGATCAAGAGATAATGATTGTCATTGGAGATTGGCAGCTACTTCTTTTTAAATAAAGAATGGCGCAGGGAAGCTACTTGACACCGTTGATGTTTCTACTTTACTTCAATGACGTGTGTTTAGTACGGATCTCCCCTTACCGGTCCTGCATAGATGATGTAAAAATATTTCATATCATCCGCTAAATTAATGATTATTCGCTGATGGTTATGTAACAAGAACTGCGTGTGTGTGAATCTGAAAAATGAGCTCGGCGATCGAATTCTCATGAAAGACTTTGGCTGAGCTGTGCCTGCCAGACTCCAGAACAGAGGTTTTGCTGCCGAGTCTCTGGCTACCAGCACCTAGAAGTTTTTAGCTGCCGAAAACCTGGGGAGAAGACACAATCGATTAAGAGGTGATGGAGGGCATTAGTCCCCTTTGGACTGTCCTGGGTTTTCACTCCCTTGATATGGTCACCCTAAGCAATACCATTGCAAAGAAATGGTTCAAACTACCAGAATAAGTATTTAAATTCATCGAAAAGCCAGTTAGTATTGAAAGTGCCCCTGAACTGCTTTGAGACACGAACATTCTTGAAATTACATGTCGTATTTTTGCCTTTCTCATATAAAGAAAGGCTATGCAATCACTGTAAAAATCGACGTTTTAACCGAGGCCCGGAGGGCCGAGTGTAATATACCATTCGGTTCAGTTCGTCGAGATCGGCAAATGTCTGTGTGTGTGTATGTGTGTCATTTAAACTCACACAATTTTCTCAGAGATGGCTGAACCGATTTTCAGTTTCATCTGAAAGGTATAACGCTCCCATAAGCTGCTATTGAATTTTTAGTTGATCCGACTTCCGGTTCCGGAGTTACGGGTTGAAGAGTGCGGTCACACAGCAAATTCCCATATAAACTGGTACCACCAGGATGTTCAAATGATGTAAAACATATTAAAATTGATGTAACATTACTCTAGTTTGCGGGTCTGGATCACTAATGATCAATCAAAGCAGCTTTGACCACATTGGCCACCTATGCAGCGATGTCAGATCTACGGAAATCTCCGTAGATCTACGGATTTGAAGGTTTTCTACGGATCTACGGATCCGTAGATAAAATCTACGGAAATGCAATTTATTCTACTAGGGAATCTACGGATTTCTCTTAGTGTACTTTTGAAGAAGGTTGCCAATGATCGACTGTTATTTTTTCTATTGGAAAATCATCTTAACAAAATGGAGAATCCGCAAAACCACGTTGTGCGATAATAAATACCAGCGATCGAAAATTCAACTCGAGAATATAGACCCTGCTTTATAAAACGCCTTCCAAAAGTTATTTCGCATTTCGGCGATAATGAGTCGGGGAAATTATATGTAGTTCAAATCAATAAATCCAGTAAAGTCGTATTGAATAGAATTAAATTTATTGTCTTATCTGCATGCAATGATAAATTGTTTATTTTATAGAATTCAAGCAACGTTTTCTCCTCTCTGTTGATGAATCGATATCTTGGATCCAGATAACTGTTTTAATTCGTATATTTGATTCGTGCACGCAGCCTGACAGCTAATTTGTCGATCGATTCGCGCTGGTTCAGACAAAAGCAAAAAGGACACTGAGTATCGTGACAGTTGTCTTTGATAGTTGGAAATATTGGTTGACCAACCTCGGCGCGGCCCGATGTAAATATGAATATCTGTAGCACTTTTTAAGACGAAATGCTATTGAGAAGCATAACTGGAAATCCCGAATGGCAAAACGCGATCCAAAATCAGCTGGGTATTTCTCCGATGTCATTGATGTCAGCACCTTCTGAGAAACGAACGTCGCTTCTGACCATGTTCTGGTAGTGTGTGGGATTTGTAGTTGACCAAACTAGAAGGCGAATGCTTACAGCGGTTATACGTAAAAAAGGAGCGATATGGTCGTCCACATCGTATGAATGAGGGTGCAACAAAAATGAGGAAAGCTTTGCCATGAATGACGCGTGAAAGCGATCAACAACACGATAAGGAAAAACTTTTATTACTAAAGAAATTAGAGTTAGCTAAATCTTCCAGCAACCAACGTCACGTTAAAAGGGAATATGTATTGCCAGATATAACGTTAATCAGCTTCAACATGTTCGAAATTTGGCTCTGGTGTGTATAGCTCGTGCTTCACTAGATCAATTTATCTACAGTAACAGCATGACACATCTTTATGAACAGGATTAAGTTAAGATTAAGGTCCCCGTCTACAAGGAGAGCGGTGCGATCGACGGAAGACTACATGATTTGTCTCCTGGTACGCCTGAGGGCGTTATCCGTAGATTCATGTCGCAAGACGATGAAGTTGTCTCCGATAAAGACGTGTTCAGGAATTTGTTCCCCATTTCCTACGCTGTCCGGGTTGTGAGAATGCGGATAGATCCTTTCTTCGTGACCCTGGAAAATGGAACCAACTGGCACATAAAACCAACAAACTGTTACGTTTCAATTCTACGAACAACTATGGAAAACAGTGGTATAAAATCTTTTGTTGCCCATTTCTGCTGCATTAACCGCAACCAGGATTCAGTTCCAACGCCTTATTCATTCTTTAATCTGCATCTTGACTGAAGTTTAAAGCAGAGTCTAAAGCCTTCACCTCGGAGGCAATATTAATGCATTCACCTACCAAAACATTCATATGTTATATATGAGCTCTGTGGAATTAAAAGCAGAAGATGACATCTGTTACATTTTCGAGAAAAAGTGAATTGTGTAATCTATGAAGTTGAATTTGAATCGAAAATAACTGAATGAACGCGCTGCTTCAAACGAACTAAGGACGAGGCAAACAACTGCAATATTCCCTCCAGCGCGGCGGGCATGCATTGAATTTTGCCATAACCAAAAAAAATCTCGACTTCAGCTTCGAAAGCTAAATCGTAAGCAGTGATCCAACCCGCAACGACAGCTAAACCAGAATCTTATATTGAATCATCAACGATTACATCCAGTACTTTTATGGCAACAAATAGCACCGCCCAACAAGATGCAAATGGTAGATAAAGATTCATCAAATTGCATCATGAAAAAAACGCTGCACAAAACAACACATCGGGATGTTTTCTCTTGAAAATGTGGGAAGAAGTAGTTTAGAAAGTATTTATTACACTGTATTTTTATCGCTGCCAGAACGACGCTGAATCCCTCTGGATAAAGACTCGTCACGTCAATCGTTTGTTTACCATTTATCTGTCAGTGTCATTCCAATCGAGCACGAAACCTATCAGTGTCATTCTAATCGAGCAGAAGACTTGTCAAATGTTGCAATCTGATTAATGAATTTTGGAAACTATTGTGACAGTGAGTTAAAATATTTGGAATAAATTTCTGAATCGAATCTCTAAGGCAAGATAAAATATATAACTTTTATCATTACGGTGCCTACTAAAAGCTGCTTTAACCATTGCAGCTATCCGTTATGTTGTAATTTTCTGGTAAACCACAGAACCAAACCCATTTCGCATGAAGGTTGTAGTTTACCGGGAAGCGAAAAAAACCAATATTTTTAAAACCGGCGGTAGTTTTATAGGTACAAAACCTCACACAGCACTTCATGATGAAAAAATTATCGACGTTGCAACTCTTCGGTAACTGTAGTATACGAGTCAACAAAAGTTAGCGCTGCGACAGTGGTGCTAGTTTGCAGAAAACCATTTTATTTAGTTGGGATAAGATGGCGAGGCTTTATTCAGTAATTAAGCGTCTTTAGCTGTCAGTTTTTCGAAAATTGGAACGAAAAGCAACGTCGCGAATTCATTTTGCGACACTCATCGGGACTTCGGAAAACAATTGGGAATTGTGCAATCAACCGTGAGTCGTATGATTAAAAGGTACTACTAAACTGTGAGCATCGAATGGAAGGAGAAATGCAGGTAGAATGGATGTTCTATTAGTGGTCAGGAGCACAAGCGTGTAGTGAAAGAGTTTAAGCGTAATCCAATTCTTCGGTCAGGGGTGTGCCCAAAAAGTTGAATCTGTCCAAGTCTTTGGATCGGAGAGCCAAAGACCGCGAGAGACAAAGTACAAAGCGCAATAGGGTCCAAATCGTCACGAACGGAAAAATATGGTGGGAAAGTCATGGACGCGAGAACTGTACACCCAGATGCTGACGAAGCCTCGTTATCTCATCATGAATGATAAGACTTGCATCAAGGCGGACATTCTGTAGCTTCCGGGGCAACTATTCTTCACCACCCAGCACAAATTTGATGTTCCGGAGGAAGTAAGGAAGCAGAAACTTTCAAAGTTTGCCAATAAATACATGATTTGTCAAGCGATTTGCTTTTGTGGCAAACGGAGTACGCCTTTCCTGACTACCGAGACTGTAAACGGGGAGACCTATCTCAAGGAGTGTCTTCAGAAGCGTCTGTTTCCTCTGTTGAAACAACCCGAGGGTCCTACGATCTTCTGGCCGGATCAAGCTTCGAGCCACTATTCAAATGTTGTCCTGGAATGGTACGAAGCCAACGGGGCTACTTTCGTACCCAAGGAAATGAACCAGAACTAAGGCCCATCGAAAAATACAGCAGGCACTACGGAAGCATCCCAAGGAGGTCAAAACTGAGGAAGACATGGAGAAAAAATGGGTTTCCGTACAGGAGAAGCTGCAGCTAGATGTTGTACAGAAACTAATGAGGGGAGTTAAGCGTAATGTGCGAGCGTAAGGTTGTGGTGTTGTAGTTGAATAAAATAAATATGCCAAAAACTTACTAATGGGTTATATTGCATTGTCTGAAAGTTTGAAAAGAATCGGACAAACTAGGTAAATTTTTACAGCGTTTTTCCGTGGTGCAATTTGATGTGGTACATTTCGGAAGGTTTCACGACCGTAGTCAGCAAATCGAAGAAGCATACAAAGCCAACCGACCGTTAAATTCAAGGCAACTGCTGCGTTGTTAGCATGGACGAAGTGACCACCAAAGAAGTAGACTGAATGACCGTCAGGCATTGCTACAAATGCCCCCCCACAACGTAAAAAAGCTCCGCGCGCAATAGTTAATTGCGCGCGAGGGAATTAATACTAGCCTATTGAATTTATTTTATCTTTATTTGTTGTAACTATATAAAAGGCAATGGCTCCGCATTAAATAGCGTCATATAAACGAACAATATAACAAAATTTAGGGATAGCACAATCACCAATAAGTATTAAGAATAAGTGGCCAGATGGCAATAACAAAATCCCGTTCGAACATTTACAAGTCGGGAGTGACAAGAAGTACGAAGCAATCCACTGCATGATCCTTAATATCGCATAACAATCCTCAATATTGCCTATGAATAACCTGTTCTGTTTAAAAGATTGCGCCCGTTGGCTGAATCGGGTGACGGTGAATACCAAAACAGACGATTTACGACGGACGTTTACTCTGCGATATATCTTGGACAAATTTCGAAAATACGACAAGCGGACTCACCATCCGATTGTGAATTTCCAGGCAGCGTACGATTAAGTGAAACGAAACGAAAAGGGCAGATAACGATGGTTAAAAAAGAATAACCAGAGAGATATCTCACGTTAAATCGGTTGAAACCAAGCGATGGGATTTCAAATTTGTTGTTCCATATAACGCTCGAAGGTGCGACACGAATTTGTTGTGCAAGGAACGAAACTAATATCACGATATCTCACAATTACTGGCATAAAAAATATTTTGAAAACTTTTATTCTTACTCTAGAACTAACAAGAATGGTTCCTGAACGAACAACATGAGCGACGTTAGAACCCTCTACTAGACTGAACAATTCTATAGATATTGTCATATAAAATTTGAAGTTTTACAAGGACAATGTGGATTGAATTGTACAGAAATCATTTGTATCACATGCTCCAAGAACTAAAAACACACTTTTCATCCATTGTGAAATTTTTCAGCATTGCTAATTTTTAGGTTACAAATAGGCCTAAACAGTGCGTCTTAACCTTTGCGTCCCCATGATACTTTTCACTCATCAATTTAGGTGCTCAATTCGCTCTAGTTTTAACAATTGTCAACGGATTTCAATCAAACCACTTGCAAACGATCGGGAATTCATTCAAGTTTCTTAGACTGTATATGTTGGTCAGGTCAGATAACCGGTTCCGGATTTATACGGAAATTCCGTGGGGTCTGTCCGAGGGTCATTTTAGCAATGTTATTACACTTTTCAACATCTAGCTATAAATCTGGTATTATTATAGCCCGTACATGATCAAAACTTATATACAAACCCTTTGAAGTCATTTTGGGATGGTAATGGCCACATCCTGGCATGCTGGAACCGGTTCCGGGGGACCTAGTAAATCCGAAATGCGCTATCTTTACCAATAGGCATATCAAATATTACAAATTTTCATGAAAAATACACAACGATGCAAATTGCATGCTCATAGACTATTCCTGGACCCTTTCGAAAGCATCCGGGACATCCAAGAACCGATTCCGAGAGATTTCCTGGAACGGATTTCCGGAAACAGCAAGCCCTATCTATGAAAAAATTGAAAAAAAGCATACCTGTCATGCGGCTCATCAAATTATGTCACCGTGATGATGTATGAACAACGTAATCTTCTTTTAGATCATCTAGACATACAGGGATACTTTAGGACCGCATCCGGATATTCCGGAATCCGGTTCTTCGGAACAAACATTTTTTGGTAAATATGCGTGTCATACGGCACATCAAATTACATCAGTTTGATGATGTATGCAATTTGCTATCACGTTGTATGTCATCCGGCCACAAGGGGACACTTTTCGACCGGTTCCGGATGTTCCGGAATTCGGTTCCTCGGACCAAACATTTTTGGTGAATATGCCAGTCATGCGGCACATCAAATTACATTAGTTTGATGATGTATGCACTTTGCGATTACGTTGTATGTCATCCGGCCACAAGGGGATACTTTTCGACCGGTTTCGGATGTTCCGGAATCCGGTTCTTCGGACCAAACATTTTCGGTGAATATGCCTGTCATGCGGCACATCAAATTACACCAGTTTGATGATCTATGAATATTGCGATCACGTTGTTTGTCATCCGGTCCTCGTTCCGGTTCCTCGGACCGAACATTTTTGGTGAATATGCCTGTCATGCGGTACATCAAATTACATCAGTTTGATGATTTATGAACATTGCGATCACGTTGTTTGTCATCTGGCCACAAGGGGACACGTTTCGACCGGATTCGGATGTTCCGGAATCCGGTTCCTCGGAACAAACATTTTCGGTAAATATGCCTGTCATGCGGCACATCAAATTACATCAGTTTGATCATCTATGAACATTGCGATCATGTTGTATGTCATCCAGACACAATTGGACACTTTACGGACCAAACATTTTTGGTGAATATGCCTACCATGTGGCACATCAAATTACATCAGTTCGATCATCATCCAGCCACAAGGGGACATTTTTCGACCGGTTCCGGATGTTCCGGAATTCGGTTCTTCAGACCAAAAAAAGAGATGAGGGATTTAAACCAGAAAAAAGACATCAAAACATAAGTCGTCTGTTGCAACTGCAATACACCTGTTTGCAAGAAGCACGATACAGTACATAACATGCATTCAATGTGATCACTTGTTACAACCAGTAGCACTAGTGAGAAACTTTTTTTAAGTCATCAGTTCACCAATTTTCGTAACTAACTACAAGAAAAATCAGTGTGTTTTTGAAATAATAAAACCAAATTAATGTTCTGCATATCAAGCTGATGTTATTTGATGCACCTCATGTCCAACATATTCACCAAAAATGTTTTATCCGCTGAACCAGATTCTGAAATAACCGGAACCGGTCGAAATGTATACTCGTGTGCCCAGATGAGCTAAATCGTGATTGTATTTCTCATAGATCATCAAGCTGATGTAATTTGATGTGCCGCATGACAGGTATATTCACCAAAAATATTTGGTCCAAAGAACCGGACCACGGAATAACCGGAACCGGTCATAAAATGTCGCAGCCTTGTGGCCAGATGACATACAACGTGATCGCAATGTTCATAAATGATCAAACTCGTGTAATTTGATGTGCCGCATGACAGGCATATTCGCCAAAAATGTTTGGTCCGAAGAACCGGATTCCGGAACATCCGAAACCGGTCGAAAGGTGTCCCCTTGTGGCCGGATGACATACAACGTTATCGCTAAGTGCATACATCATCAAACTGATGTAATTTGATGTGCCGCATCACAGGCATATTCACCAAAAATGTTTGGTCCGAGGAACCGGATTCCGGAACATTCGGAACCGGTCGTAAAGTGTCCCCTTGTGGCCGGATGACAAACAACGTGATCGCAATGTTCATAGATCATGAAACTGGTGTAATTTGATGTGCCGCATGACAGGCATATTCGCCAAAAATGTTTGGTCCGAAGAACCGGATTCCGGAACATCCGAAACCGGTCGAAAGGTGTTCCCTTGTGGCCGGATGACACACAACGTTATCGCTAAATGCATACATCATCAAACTGATGTAATTTGATGTGCCGCATGACAGGCATATTCACCAAAAATGTTTGGTCCGAGGAACCGGATTCCGGAACATCCGGAACCGGTCGTACAGTGTCCCCTTGTGGCCGGATGACAAAGAACGTGATCGCAATGTTCATAGATCATCAAACTGGTGTAATTTGATGTGCCGCATGACAGGCATATTCGCCAAAAATGTTTGGTCCGAAGAACCGGATTCCGGAACATCCGAAACCGGTCGAAAAGTGTCCTCTTGTGGCCGGATGACATACAACGTTATCGCTAAGTGCATACATCATCAAACTGATGTAATTTTATGTGCCGCATGACAGGCATATTCACCAAAAATGTTTGGTCCGAGGAACCGGATTCCGGAACCGGTCGTACAGTGTCCCCTTGTGGCCGGATGACAAAGAACGTGATCGAAATGTTCATAGATCATCAAACTGGTGTAATTTGATGTGCCGCATGACAGGCATATTCGCCAAAAATGTTTGGTCCGAAGAACCGGATTCCGGAACATCCGAAACCGATCGAAAAGTGTCCCCTTGTGGCCGGATGACATACAACGTTATCGCTAAGTGCATACATCATCAAACTGATGTAATTTGATGTGCCGCATGACAAGCATATTCCCCAAAAATGTTTGGTCCGAGGAACCGGATTCCGGAACATCCGGATGCGGTCGTAAAGTGTCCCCGTATGTCTAGATGACCTAAAACAAGATTACATTGTTCATACATCATCACGGTGATATAATTTGATGTGCCGCATGACAGGTATGTTTTTTCTCAATTTTTTCATAGATAAGGCTAGCTGTTTCCGGAATTCCGTTCCAGGAAATCTCTCGGAATCGGTTCTTGGATGTCGCGGATGCTTTCGAAAGGGTCCAGGAATAGTCTATGAGTATGCAATTTGCATCGTTTTGTATTTTTCATGAAATCTTGTAATATTTGATATGCCTTTTGGTAAAGATAGCGCATTTTGGATTTACTAGGTCCCCCGGAACCGGTTCCAGCATGCCAGGATGTGGCCAATACCATCCCAAAATGACTTCAAAGGGTTTGTATATAAGTTTTGATCATGTACGGGCTATAATAATACCAGATTTATAGCTAGACGTTGAAAAGTTAAAGAAAATAACTAAAATGACCCTCGGACAGACCCCACGGAATTTCCGTATAAATCCGGAACCGGTTATCTGATCTGACCAACATATACAGCCTAAGAAACTTGAATGAATTCCCGATCGTTTGCAAGTGGTTTGATTGAAATCCGTTGACAATTGTTAAAACAAGAGCGAATTGAGCACCTAAATTGATGAGTGAAAATTATCACGGGGACGCAAAGGTTAACTAAGTCGGTTGGATTGTTATTTTAAAAATGCTTTTTACTGCTGTTGTGTATTGAAAATGCTGCCTACTAGTAAGAAGCATTTGTAGAGTACTAAATATCAATTCATTAATGAATATAACTTTAACTTGGAATTGAGTTTGGGCACACAATCGCTAAATGGGGTGAAAAACACTATTGAATACTTTACGCTGACGTCACAAATGAATTCAAGTATTCATTTTTGACAGTTCGCTTGTACTGTTTACATGGACTTAGAAAAAATCTTTGCGAATCGCTTCGAGCGAATCTAGTCGTCCACAAAAATTTTCTAAGTCCACGTAAACAGTACAAGTGAACTGTCAAGAAAAGTGAGGTTAACTGTGTCCGTAAAGAACCTAATTGAGTTCTGGAAGATGACGACAGGAATGCACTCTTGCTGAATGAAGTGAAGCCTATGGGCAGATCACTTGTGATGCATTTTTAAAAATCAGCGAAATTAAATGCATTTATTTCCATCAAAATAGAAACTCATAATGTATTTTGCGTTGCGTGCAATGTTGTTTGCGTTGCGTGTAAGACGTCAAAACCCTACAGAAAAACTAGCCCTACATTTAAAAAAACGTCGAACAAAGTGGATCAGCGTAGGACGTTTGTTAAACAAACTTTTCTGCGAGGGAGTGCAGAGCTGATACAAAAATGGAAATTAAATGCATTTTTTCTAATTTGATGCAAATTTGTTATACATTCTTCGAGTGATCTGCCCCTAGAGTGAAGCTCATCTATCACATTCGAACTCACGTAACTCCTATGTAAACAAACCACCAAGAATTGTCAAACGAAGTTCATCATTTTGTGGGGTTATGTCGGTTGGTGTAAAACCTAATTTGTAATACTTTTGTTTCAGCAACAAAATCTACGGATTTAATGTCGCGAGAATCTGGCATCGCTGGTTGTTGCTCTTATCCAGCCTCCTGCTAGGCAGCCATTTTGTCCTAGCCAACATCTGCCTTTGTTCAAATCAAAACAACCCAATGCTATTGCACAGGCGACATGGGCCTAGATGCGGCTCGGCCCACATATGTTGACTACTGTCAAAGTCTGTATATCTCCATAGAGGATGACAGGAGTGACACCCTCCTGCTCTTATCCCATGCGAGTAACATCGTCTCCGGGCGATGCAATAAGCGCTATCGATTTTCGGCAACGTTGGCATTTGCACACACTCGCACCTAAGTGACTAAACCATATACGGTTAGTTTATAGAGGTGACGCGTACACGTTTGAATCAGTTTTTGTTCTTATTTCGAACGGGTAAGATTATGGCACTACAATAAGCGGTAGACGCTATGCATTTTCGGCAGCGGTGGCCGTGTGCGGATTTTTCGGTTACCAGCACGGTGTCACAGAATGATTTGCAAAGTGGGTGGACGGGGTGGTTTGGATTTAATTCAATACGGTGTGTGCTGCTTAAGAGTGTTGCGTTTGGAAAAAATATATTTATTTTTATGCATGCGTGTGCGTTGTAACTTGGCAATCCATGTTTACGGCGCTTTATAGCTGCGTAGGGTAAAGAGCCTATTGGTTTTCATATGTTTCATATTTCGGTCATATGTGTTTTATCAGTAAGGCATCTGACAACGTACTTCTGTAGTTATTGAACTGTTCAGCAGCGTAATATTTTATATAGGAGAGTACACTCAGGTTTTTTACGCGTTTTTTTGCGCGGTATTTTTTACGCGGATTTTGAAATTTACGCGGTTTTCATTTACGCGTTTTTTTTAAATTAACGTGGTTTTCATTTACGCCTTTATTCCCTGCGTAAAAAAACTTGAGTGTAATTGCATCGGAAACAATCACATTCCCAGGAGAACTTTTTGTTTTCTAATTTCAAACACTTTTGTTTCGTACTGCACACAACGAAAAATTTTAAAACAGAACTTACCGTCCAAGCAGCAGTTTAAGCGGGTGTTCTTTTTCGATTAAAATCCAAGCCATGTCTTAAGCGTTACTGGACTTAAAATTGTTTTCCCAGTTTATCCAGTCAAAGTATCTGTCCTGCCCTATGTATTTAAAACACAGTTCTAATCGCGTTTTAAAGTATACAACAAATAGAGCGGTTGGGTATACTAATTTAAATTTTAAAATAAATCTTTTAAATTATGAAACAAACCGCTGTACTGAAGATATAATTATGTCAGTCCTATTACCACATAAAACACCTATATAACATAAAACGCTACAGAATTGGTTTAATAATACAATGTTTACACTACAGAGTTATAACACGTTATAATAATTAGCAACAAGAAAAATGTCACCAAGATAGCATCAAAATCCGTTTTAACTGGCAGTGCGAACGTTGTATAACAATGTAATTTATCAAATAATTTCATTTGTTCGACCACTAATCGATCAAAAAAATACTTAACCTTAAGATTGTTTACCTTAGTTCATTAGTACATTATTGAAAATTTAAATCTGAAGAATCTGTGTATTTCCCCTTGCGGGCGTGGGCTTCCTCATAACAGTACTCAATATGGAGCTTTTCTTTTGAATATATTTTCTGGACAGACCAGCCTATTTTTACTAGATGGATCAGCAAAATAATGCCAATCAGCTAGTGAGATACTTGATTAATTGTAATAATAGATTACCGTTAAATGACCTTCAATAAATTATGTTTTAATAGGGAGGGTGTATAGCAAATTGTAACATATGAAAACAGGAGAGTGAGCAAGAACGTTAGTCGATATGTGTGATAGATAACATTCATTTGCACACTCTTGAAAAAAGCTACATTTTTAATGTCGCCGTGGTCGTGTGCTGTACACAACCCTTTAATTTTTTGCTTTTTTTATTTGAATTATTTGACAGGTGTATCCCGGAATCAAAACAATGATGTTCTTACCACTGATTCCAGCGACAGTCCTAATCTAGTGCACTGCATCTACTAATTCCACGAACAAACCTTCGACAACATCATTTTGGTGATTCCAACACCATCTTTCGAGTTCTCATTCAACCAGCAGAGCGCACTTGTACTAGTTTCTTTCAGCGTGCAATTGCGCGAGCATGTCAGATGCTTTCGGAAGTTTGGTTCTTTTCTCACCGTAATGAGAGTGAGAATAATGGCAAATGGAATGAAACGATCAATCCAATTACACTTGATCGCGGCTAAATTCGGGTTGCACCTATGAGGCTTGCGTTTGTGAGAATTGTATTCTAATGAACGATATTATATCACAGATAACAGACATTCAGGCTAGAATTTATTCAAAAACCTGTGTAAATTTTCAAATCCCTATACGTTGACAAATAGTGGCTCGCTACTGCCATCTATTCAACTGTTTGCTATGATATTTTTGACACTTGAGATCGACCGCTTCGCCTATCGGCGTTGTCAGATATTCCGATACCGGATATAAAAACACTCAATACCGATTAAGCTTCTAAAAGTATATATATATATATATATATATATATATATATATATATATATATATATATATATATATATATATATATATATATATATATATATATATATATATATATATATATATATATATATATATATATATATATATATATATATATATATATATATATATATATATATATAATAAATTGTCTGGAAAGTGTTCAGGATATCGGTTCGTGTGGCGATTAAAGGACTTTCACGACATCTTCCACGTTTCCCGTCTGGAATTGGCGGAATATTTTCGGATTTCGTCAGTGTGCCTGTGTTCGCAAGCTTTAATTTAAGACGGAGCCTTATGCACGTATTTCCCAATCCGAGCTCACTCGGAACCATCCGGAGCAGGCGTGAAAGCTGTCGGAAAATATGAACAGTGTTAAATTTTTGACAACAAATTTCAATCAGCAGCAGGAGCAAAGTTCCCTCACAAAAGCTGTGCTACGAAAAGCCATCGAACTGGTATTTACTGGATATTTCGGCTGGAGGTGAGTAGATACGCAGGTGCAGAATTATTCAAACCTAAATTGTTTTCTTTTCAGAACACTAACGCTGCGGATAGAGTGTACATTGATATCGAAATTTCTAGCTATCGGCGTGGAACTATCGACCAATCCAATGTTCCTTACTTCAATTAATAATTAATTATGCTTACACGACCCTTGACAATGATGATCACAACTAAGAGCAGAGGTGTGATGAGAATATTAAACCATTATCAAACATTCGAGTATAGTCTGCTACATGCATATTCGGAAATTGCGTTGATAGATCGAGATACTGAACTGTAAGTTGTAAGAAGCCATGCAAACACATTTGAGGACTAATTTTCAACCGAAGACGACGAATCGTTGACTATCAGATAATGAAATAGACGTCAGTCATGGAGCCTATCTGATGACTAAGTACTTATGGTGAATACTTGTTTTACTGCGCTGACGAGGTAAGAAATATAGAATGAATACTGACTAGTATTTTTTTGCTTTTATTTTAATGGCATATTTGTTTTTGTCGGGCACCCGCTCAATCTAAAAAGCACGTGTTGGAGCCAACTAACGAAAACAAGCAGGTAGTATTTTACTTGCCAAAAAATATTTTAAAACTAGAAAATCTTTCGAATGTTTTAACCGAGCCATAAGCATTTCTCTGATTCGATCAGCGGCGCTGCACTGGAACGATTAGGGTTTATTAGATTCAGAAAAATAAATAGGTATTACGTGTTCACGAATAGTTCTAGCGAATGGGTGCTACCTGGTACTCGGTGCAGTACATCGGCACCGTAACTGATTGGCATACCGAAGCGAAACTCAGAGCGAGATTCCGGTACATTGAGTAACTTTCTATTTATTACATAAAAATTAATTAATATTTTTCACAGCTTGAGTCAATGAGATAGAACCCCTCAGGATTCTTGTTCTGTTTAGTATAAAGGCTAAAGCGACAGATGTACACACCATTATAAGCAGTACGAGCTGCTGTATCCTCGCTGTCAAGCAGTTTATCGTCGAAACCATCAAGAGCCTGTATTGAAAGATACGTTATTGTTTGAATGCCTGCAATCAGTGTTTCAAATAAACCACACATTTCACACCAAGGAGCATGTTTGCAAAGGAGCGGTGGAAACCAATCATTGTTATGCACGTTTCTGGGAGTGAGTAAAAAAATCAAAGCAATCCAAGTTGGTTTTGACTCTTAGTTGCGCCGAAAAAAGTAACTGAGAAATCTCCGACGAAAAATGACAAGTAATTTCTTCCGAGGAAAAATGAAACTCAAAAATGTTTGGACAAAAACGATAAACAAAAAGTCGCGACGGAAATTGTTATTGAGAAAGGTTCGAAGAAAACTGTCGATCAGATTCTCCCGAGGAAAAATGTGAATCAAAAAAATTCGAAGAAAATTGATAGTAAAAAGGTTGCGCGGAAAATAATGGCTGAGAAAGTTCTGAACAAAAATGTCGATCAGAGTTTCCCGAAATAAAATGAAACTCAAAAAAAATTGAGGAAAAATGTCAATCAGTTTGTAGCGAATAAAAATGAAACTAAAACACGGAGAAAATTTTCCGTCGGAATTAAGTAGGACGCCGAAGACGCCAAAAGGTTCAAATTACTTTTTGGGCGTTTTTTCGCAGTTATGACGTTATGAACGATATTCTATGTACTTTTGAATAAATAAATGCAACGATCACCGACTTTTTGGAACCTTTTTCAAGATTATTTAGAACCTCTGTCTTATCAAAATATTAGTTCTAGTATAGTGTTACCTAAAAATGAGTATAAATTCTCTCAACTTGACTCAAAGTCCTGCATGCTAACAGTACGGGTAAGACTAGTATGGGTATACGTATAACGGACAACACTGAATAGTATATCGAATAAGACAAATTAGATAGAAAACTCGGAACCTATTTTATTCTAAAGGAATAAATGTCTATTTGAACAGAAATACATCCTACAATTAATTACAATAAATTTGTAGCTGTAGCAAATTTAGTTTGAGATAACCGATTTGATTCCGCTCAAATTAATTTATTGATCGATTTTTAATGGGAAAATAATTGGATCACCCTGATAAACAATACAGGTGTCAGAAAGTTTTTGTCGCTTTTGTTTCAATGGAAAGTGTTTTAATTTATGCAAAATGGAGTAATAAAAAAGAACTTATCTGAAAAAGAAAATTTGGGATCCCTTGACCATACGATATAATACGTAGGTATAGCAGACGTGCAGTTATTTGTCATGTGCAGTTATTTGTCTCAGAGACTGAAGTCTTGTCAAAATTTGAGAAAAAATGGTGATCCATTACATACAAGAGTTTTTAAAGAAAGGGTTACAAAAATTTGAGAAAATTTTAAATTTAATGTTATATACATGTTAAGCAAACTGAATCAGAGCATTAATGCATAAATGCGTAATGTATAATGAACAGACAACTACAATGCCCGTGTTCTGAACAAGAAGCCGTTCATCAACGAAGAGCAAATAATTGATATTTAACCCTTAAATGCGCAATGTTGTTTTTAAAATAACATTGTGAAAATCATCTCAAATTTATCACGGTAACGTATTGAAGCTATGGGGCAATATTTGCGGCTTCAAGGGGTAATTTACTAAACAACATTGGAACATTTCATCGGAATATTAGAAAGATTGTAATTTTTGTCGACTAGTCCAACTACAAAGTGTGGTGCACGGTGTCAACCTAGCAAAGCAAAACAGCGTTGGCATAACGCTTAAAGCAACACCGAAAACTGAAATTCTACCAAATAATGTACCTGTTACATACTTGATTCAGTTTAGTAAACTGCGCTCGTGTACCCGCGTTAATGTACCTAAGCATGAGCACAAAACGAAAAAACCAAAATTTCTTCTACCCGTATACATTGAACCGGAAAGACTAACTGAAGAACAATTCCAGGATTGTTCCAGTAAAAAATTAACTTTCCGTTAAGCCTTACCGTCACACCCAGATAATCGAATGTTTTTTCGCGGATAACTAATCGATCGGATTAGTTATATGTGGTATTATATGTCCACTAGAATGGTTCAGAATGTTCATTTCAATATGAATATCTTAAAATAACTTTTAAAACAAAGTTCTTGTAAAATGGTACTTTTATTTAGAAATGGTGGATATAACAAATTATATCAGGAGAATGAGACGTACTAAAACGCTTATTGTAAATTCAATGCAAAAACGGTTGAAAGCTGCATTTACAAATAAAGTTATTACGCTGATGATCTATTATGGAAACTTTAATTGATTTTGAAGAAAATATGTACCGTACGAATATGATTTTGAAAGATCTTTCTTTAGAATTATGATTGTTTATGAAACAATGAGCATTTGTATAACAAAACTGATGTTTATATCATCCTTATATGCTGTCTAGTAAAATCTTTCTAAATCAAATATCTCGTAAACTTAAACTTGTAAAATGCACATTAGCACAAAATTGAAATTTTCATCAATCTTCCGAACATCACTCGGTTTTCGCTTAAAAACTTTTCCACAAGCGTTAGATCGTTTGGTGATCTTTAGGACTTTCTTTCCTTTTGCATCGATTTATTTTTAGAATGCAATGGGCGACTCTTGGAAAAATTATTTTGTAAAAGTGAATTTTCCCATACGAAATCCCATGTAAACTTTAAGCCATGGGTGCAAAAATATAGTTTCACCGATCGAGCTTAAAATTTGCAGTCATGCTAGGACCATAATGGAACACAGAAAGTTAATGGTTCAAAGGTTTTCTTCCATTTAGAAAGTTGCTCAGGGTATTTTTTTCATATTCATCTTTCCGAATGATAGACCAAAATTTGTTGTTAGTTTTTTTACTGGTAGCTTCTCCAAGATACTATTACAATTACAATGTTTCCTTACCATTTAGGCGTTCGCTGGCAAAAAATATTTTAAGCAGTTTATATTTTTACGTAAAGAAGGATTAATTCCCTGCAACTAATTTTGGGATAGATTTTGTTCCACATCCTTAAAAAAACATTTTGATTCAAAATGATTTGATTGCCTGTGTAAGATGCCTTAGTCCCCTATACTGATGAAATGTTGAAAGTATTATCAAAATCGAAGATGATCGGACACGTTTAAACCGGGAGGGTTAAGAAGCTTGTCAGAGGTGTTATAAAATACTAGACTGGGGAAAACTTTAATTTAATCGGTTATCTAAAATTACTATTTCAAAGATTCCTCGAAATATCAAATAGTCAAATGTTAGAATACAATATAGAGCATTTACTGTATATTGGTTTTGTTTCCACAACTGCACCAATTAACAGATTAAGGACCGATTTCTACCCCCTCGCTTAACTTTTAAACCAGGTTCACCAGTATGTTTAAACCTGGCTTAAGGTTCAGGCCGAGCCAACCAGCCAGGTGTCGAGATCTGTTCGGCGATTCCGGTGGAGCAGTGTGTGTGTGTGTGTGTGTGTGTGTGTGTGTGTTAAATATGATAGGAAAGCTTAGGATTATTATTGATATCAGAACTCTGGAATGAGTGTCTATTGGAATGTTTTCAGGCAGGTATTTGATATTGATGTTATTAAACAACTGTATTTTTAAATTATGTAGGACATCGAACAAGACTTATTTTTTATTTTAGTTTGAAAATCTCAAAATGTGAACTGCAGAATGATTTGAAGAACGTAGAATACGCACCTAGATATTTCACGCAATGTATAGTAGTATATTGAAGTTTTGTGAATCAGTACAATAAAATCGGTGATAGAGGCCAATGTGAATCCAATATAATTTCAAATTAGAAACTTATAGACGTTTTATTAACGTAAAATAAGTTGTTAGTAGAATAAAACGTGATGAAATAAGTGAATGAGTCATCATATATGTGTATCAAGGCGTTGTCGTGCAGTTTATAACCTATTTTGTACATATACGATTCTGTATGACACGTGAAATATTATGCGCATTTTTAATACCAATGGGTTGATGACATTACTGCACTTAGCCTGAAATTATTGTTATCAGAAGCTTTAATAAACGAGTTTGAATATTACCCCACATTATTTTTTTCAGAATTCTTCAATTTACTTGTTTAACAGAATTCTGACAGAGAATCCGTCATATATTATAAAACAAGTCCTAAGAAATTGAAATCGAGACGGTTCAATAAGTTGACCCAGAGAAACTCAAAAATTCCCATTCTGCAAAAAGTTGAATAACTTTCACAATTTCTGTCCGATTTAAACTAATAAGTGTTTATTTTTTTGGTTATTAGCAGGCTTTAATAGACCCATAAAATATAATTCTTAGAATTGCTTCATCTTGCCCAAAATATTGACCAATTGCTCATTTTTCAAATTAAGAAATAGTTCAATAAACTCGTAAATAACGTCAGAATCAGTAGTCGCACTAAAACAAAATGTTCAAACAATCGAAAGTGCATTCAATTACTTTTAATTCAACATAATAATATTTCATATCGATGCATTCCAAACAAAGATATTTGGAATTTACTGAACGTACGTTTTGTCTTGGAGGTGAAATTAATTTTTTTACTGTAACTCGAAAATTGTTCTACTCTAAATTTTTTGGACTTTATTTCCGGATTCAGCACACAGTTTTACATTGAAAATAACCACCAGCTTATTTAGTTCAGAAATGCTGTAAATTAGTGTAACTATTATTGTAATTTTGAATTAAATCAGTCAGCATCATTAAATTTTTAACTTCAATCCAATTATTTTTTTGTTGAGTGGGGCTGGTGTTGAACCCCAAAGCCTCCTCTTGGCTACACCGCTGCTTGGAGTTATTTATTTCGCTTTTAATTTTCCGAGATATGTTTCAGATCGATCCGCGGGTCATTAGTTAGAAAATTTGTAGACAGAAGGTTGAATTTATTGCTTGGACTTCCGGTTGCAGAGTTACGGGTTGAAGAGTGCGAAAAAATTCTCATATAAACTGAAATGAAAAATTCTCAAAGGGGGTAGTAAAGGAAAATTTCAAAATCGAATTTGTATTTTTGATGCCAAATGACTCTAAAATGCATGAAACGTTGAGATTTGATGAAATCTCGAAGAAAATTTTTTGACAAAAATTGACTTTTTTGGACTTTGACACATTTTTGCCATTCTCATGTAGAAAGGTTATGCACAGGGTTGTTACTTTAAAATTAAAACTAGTTTAATATTTCTTAACGAGTTGAAAATTTTTGGCAGGGTCCGGACCCTCCGGATCTTTCTCCTTGATCCGCCGCTGGTTTCGAGTGATGTTTCGGTGTCGACACATAGTATCTCAAGATCTTGGCTGTCGATCTATTATATGTATGTGCAAATCGTACTGAATATGTAATGTACATTTCCATCATTGTATTGAACATAACCAGCCATGAAATCGTAGTTTGGACAAATGAGAAAGGCACAATTGCACCACTAGGTGAATTAAAACAGGTTTTTAGTAACAAGCCGCTAAAATATGTCATCCCGTAAAGATTTCTAGAGCTTTTTTTTCATTACATCATATCTAACAGAAACGTCAAACGGAGAAAATCGCGCGCAAAAATTTCCTTGCAACTTTCAAATTGATTTAACAATTAAAGCACACAGAAGGCTATTAATTACCTACTATTACCTCTGCATTTACTCATTGCAGGATCGTATTGAGGGAGAGAATTGATAACTATTATTTTATTACATTTTGGCGATCACTTTTGTTATTATGCTCTTTTACATATGTGGTCTTGGCAACACCGTTTGTAGATGGCACATTTTACTGTGACGTTTTGAGAGACGGGCTTGTAGATATATAGCATGTGCTGTATTGCAACCGAGAGTGTAGATATGAGGTTTGGCATTGGAAAAACATGCTAACTACAATCAACTTGGAGAAACATCACAACGCAAAACATCACATCTACAAAATATTTACAAAGCTTTAGTATACTATATGTGACATTTTGACTATCATATAAAGAGATATAATTTTTCTCTATTATTTGTGACCGATAAAGAGTCAATCCTTAGCTTTTATTTGGCATAATAAACTCATTTTGTTTACATTTGTTAGATATTACGTTTTGAATAAACGGTATAGATTTGTTTCCCCTCCTCTTTCGGCTCGAATTTCAGTCATTACAAAAGTTAAATATTGAAGCATACACATGAACCAAAACGCGGTGAATACAAAGCGTGGTGCACAGTATCAACCTAAAAAAGTAAAACGAAATCAGCTTTGGCATAAAACGAAACCGAGGAAAGTCTATACCAACATTTGTAGGTACCTGCTACAAACTTGATTCTAAGCTTGCAGATTGCTGAGTGAATGTAGATTATTCCAGTTTCGCTTTGTGCTGTGATGCGAATCTCATAAAGGTTTGTTCATCCCCAGCTATCTGTTCTGCGATGAATACAAAGCCTGATGAGTGGCGTAGTCGAGTAAAGGCTGGCACAATCTGACTTAGAATAGATCACACAGCATTGTGTTCGATGGATGAAGTAAACTCTTCCGAATGCCACGCTCACTAAATCTGGAGAAGGTCTCTTTATGAGAATTTTTTGTATAAGGTGGAATGAGTGCTGGGTTTGGCTGCAGGAGGAAGATGATGTGAAAAGGCTACCCAATGCACAGCGTACGATCGTGTGCAGTTTCATATTGGTTTGGAGTGAAATTGTCCTTTTTCTTTTTCAAATATTTGGCGCAGTTATACGAAAATTAATTCTAAAGAGTTAAGGGGGTCCTCTACTCGCGAGGCCTAAAATTGAGCACTTTTTTGGGAATAAATTGTAAAGCATCTCCTCAATGGATTTTAAAACTATTTTTTTATTTTGAAGATACATGTTCTGACTTTTCAATTTTACATTTCAAGACGAAAAGAAAAATCTCTAGCGAGCTTTAAAATTCATTGATGACATTGATGTTGAAACTGCATTATTGAAATCGGACCAGTACTTCTATGAAAAGTCTTACTTGCCGTTTGAAAAACTCTACTTTCGCGAAAACGCTTTTAAAAATAAAATTCGGTGTATAACTCGATTGTAGTACCTTACTAGATAATTATACCGGGTCCGCAGAGCTCACCTTCCTCATCATGAAAATGTTCTTGGCTTACCACATTTTGTAGTTGGACTAGGCGACAAAAATTACAATCTTTCCAATATTCCGATGGAATGTTCCAATGTTGTTTAGTAAATTACCCCTTGAAGCCGTAAATATTGCCCCATAGCTTCAATACGTTACTGTGATAAATTTGAGATGATTTTCACAATGTTGTTTTAAAAACAACATTACGCATTTAAAGGTTAAATCTAGAGAAAATTTTCAATAGGACGTAAGTAACAATGAGAGAATCTCGTTGGGGTTTTTCTCTTCTGTTCATTACTCGGTCATTTCAACATTTACTACTCTACTCTTTGCATAATATTCTAGTAAAAACCGTCGGCTTTCGATATGTACTGGAAAATTAGTGCAAAGTGTTGTAATGAAGTCGTAATAAACGAAAGAGAAAGTAAACAAAGAGAGGCTCTCAATGTTACTTACGTCCTATAGAAAATTTTCTCTAGAAATATCAATTCTTTGCTCTTCATTGATGAACGGCTTCTTGTTCAGAACACAGGCATTGTAGGGTAATTTGGGGAGAGATGCCGCACATTTCTTAAAACCGATCCTGCATCAAAGTAAACTATTCAATATTCGATAAAATCAATTTTATCAATTGCGACAAGTTTCGAAAATACTGTGAATGGATTTTGTCATGGAAAAGAATTCATCAAATTTCCATGAACATTTAAAAAAAGGTCATTGCGAGAGAGATGCCGCACTATGGTCACAAACTGAAAAATGGTTAACAAAAGTATTTTTAGCTATAGTTGATGTTTTTGGGATTAGGGGTTTTCAGCTGAGTTTCATGAAGTTTGATTACACCTATAAATCTGCCAGCACCTTCATTTTTCTTAAGGGGGTAATACCATTTCTAGAAACCTTTTTACATTTCTTATAAATGTATAGAATTCGCTTAAACTTTCAAGATTTTTTCCGAGGCCCGGAGGGCCGAGTCTTATATACTAATCGACTCAGCTCGACGATTTGTAACGGACAAATTCTCATTCGTGTTTCTCAGCAATGGCTGAACCAATCTTATCCAAACCAACTTTAAATGAAAGAACTAAAAAACAGTATGAACGCTATTAATTTGTTTTTGATTCTGATGTTTAGTTTCCAAGATATGAATGTTGGAATGCGTAAAAATGGCGTTTTTTGCAGTTTTTTTTAATTATCTGCCGAAATTGACAATATAGATTAACAATATATGTGTTTTTAGATAGCTTTAACGAATACCTTTCGAACAAGCTATAGATTCTTGAAATCGGACTATTATCAAAAGAGATATTTGACATTAAATGCTGACGAAAGATTTTTATCATTTCCCATTGCCAGAAATATGACCAAAAACATGTAATCTATTATTAACGCCAAAACGGCTTATTGTAGGTCAATAGTATCTTCGGAGAATTTAATGGAGGCAATATGCCGTTTCTTTTGGTATTGTGCTTTTGCTGATTAATCCCCCTATGAGTGAGATATTTTCATAAATTTTCTTGGAAGTGATTATATCGATATGATGCCTTCAGCAAATTTGTAGCTCTTACTTTTGCGAATGACTTTACTGAAGACTTCAAATATCTATTTTGAATACTTTAAAAGTTATGGCTTGTTGTTTGTGGATTACTCTTTGTCGCCTATTTATTGTTCAATATAGTAATAATCCATTGAAATAAGCCAAACATTATTACGATAAAACGAATTTTGTATTTCATTTTTCTATCTACAACCGCCAGAAATAATCACCGAACGCTTCCAAATTGTCTGGAAGGAACTTGATAACTTATCAGTGCAAAAATGTTCATTTGTGCGTACCTTCTGACTGCAATTTTTTTAACTTATGACCATCGGATCGATCTGAAACATATCGGAAAATGAAAATCGAAATAAATAACTCCAAGCAACGGCCTAGCCAAGAGAAGGTTTTGGGGTTTAACACCATACAACACCCCCACCCCCCACCCCCACCACACCCGAAAAAAAATATTGGATTGAAGTTGAAAATTTATTGATGCAGACTGATTTAATTCAATATTACAATAACAATTATCTGATCCGTAGATTGATAACCTGTTGTTGTAAACATCATGAGGACTTTTGATAAATTGTCGGAATGGGGTCCTGATATGTAACTGATCTTTTGGTCTTGATTTCACAGTTGTCTAATTGCATCAATATCAAATTCCTGCCTGAAAACATTCCAATAGAAAATTCCAGAGTTCTGTAATCAATCATAATCCTCAGATTTCTTTTCAAATTGAGCTCGCTTTTTTAGAGATGTACTGTAATAAAGGTCTTTATTTAATAGGAAGCGAAGTTAAAATTGATTTAATGTCTATGAAACATAGAACTGCTCACCAAAAAAATGCATAACTTTTAACATTTGCTAAAAATGTTTTTGCCTTTCTCATTCACTCTAAAATTCGTCAATCTAATCCCGACCGGGAGGGCCAAGTGTCATATGCCAATCGACTCAGTTCGTCGAGATCGAAAAATGTCTACATGTATGTGGAAAAAAATGTGACCTCGGTTTCTCAGAGATGGCTGGACCGATTTGCACAAAGTTAGTCTCAAATGAAGAGTACAACCTTCCCATCGGCTGCAATTGATTTTTTTCATTGATTGGACTTCCGGTTCCAGAGTTACGAGTTGAAGAGTGCAATCACACATCAAATTCCCGTATAAACTGAAATGAAAAATTTGCAAAATCAAATTTGTATTTTTATTTAAAGTTTCGCCCTCCACGCTCCACGCAAACAAACAGGGCGATACTTTTTTTGCTAGCAGTTTAGAGGCGAAACTGTTATTTTCGTATTTTTTTAGGATTATCAAGCTGATACCAGCTCTAAATAGTAACAATGATCTCTATTGAAAAAATACGGACGAAATCGGTGGTGTAGAACGGTAGTTATAGTAAAAAACGTAAGGGCGATACTTCAATGCTGATAGGTGGGACCGAAAAAGTAAACAATCGCCAAAGGGGCGATACTATCATTTTGTCAATTTGAATAGCAAAAACAAATTTTAATTTAATAATTTCAAATACTTTATGAAGTTTCGATCACTGAATCATGCAATCTAGGATGTAAAAAAACACAATAGTTCTTAAATAGGAAATAAAACCAAGTCTGGAAATATTCACTGTTGATTTTCTTTGAATGGTATAACTGCTAGTATCGCCCTTTTCAAGAAAAAGCGTAGATTTCTTAGTTCTCAATCGCGTTGGAAATTTGAGTAAAGTATAAACTTCAAATCGATTTTTTTGGCTCAGTACAATATATAACCCCTTTAGGAAAATTCTGTTTTCCCACCACAATTTAGATATTTTATTAACAGAGCATTAACAATAATTCGTTGGTATGTCTATTTTATGGGCCATTTTTTCGCTTTTCCATTGATTTGGTTTGAGATTTCTAGCACTGATGTTGTCCTATGCTGATTTGAGCGATTCTCTGAGTCCTGCCACTATCCCATGTTGTATGTGTTATCAAAAACATCGCGAAGCATCAAGTTCTAAATGTTCTCAAACGATATAATATCCGAAGAGAGTGATAAGAGTTATAAGAAATGTCTCATCACACCGTTAGGTGGATTAAAAACGTTTTTTAAAAATATTTTTCTTTTGCAACCTTGTGTAACGGTTAAATTGGAGTAACTTAATTAAGGGTACTATTTAGTTATATGTTTATATAAGCGATATATTAGTAGGGGTTCCGTAAAACAGTTTGTGGTTGTTTCTTCCAACAATGTATTTATATAACTTTGGTTTGTTCTTGAAAGATTCATTTTAAAAAGCGAATTGATTGCCGAAATTTTCATTTTTATTGACATCACTACAAATCAATGCGTTTACTAAAATTTGTGCCTGAAACTTTAAAGAATTAACCGAAGAAACTAAAACTTAGATAAATATCGCCCGTTTATATATATATATATATATATATATATATATATATATATATATATATATATATATATATATATATATATATATATATATATATATATATATATATATATATATATATATATATATATATATATATATATATATATATATATATATATATATATATATATATATATATATATATATATATATATATATATATATATATATATATATATATATATATAGATAGATAGATAAATAGACTCATTTTCCTATATGTCACTGTGTTAGGTCAGTTAGTTTGTGGATATACCTTATTAATAATCTTTACCTGACGCAAATGATCATATAATGATATATAATAAATTTTATCTACGTGTCCTGCGTCATCGAGTACGGCATCTCACCCGCAATTTTGATGCGGCATCTCTCCCAATTGTATGGGACAGATGCCGCACGACGACATTTTCCTCTGAAATTATGGATGACCGTGCTCATGATCAGAATGCCTTCTAAAAGGTCCCAGCTATTAACCGATACATGATTTACCAAAAAAAATCGAACAATTTTAAAAAACGAAATTTTAATATGGTACTGAAAAACTTTCGGCACTCTGTGATGCAACTGGATGCACATAATCATTAATAAAATTTTTGTGAGTTAATAATAAGGATTATTTTACATCTCCAGTGTTATAATTCTTCGAAAGACAAACTCACAATATCATATTACCGTATAAAAGTGACCGTATATACGAGATATAGAAAGTGCGGCATCTCACCCGACGCGGCATCTCTCCCGAAATTACCCTAATTGTCTGTTCATTATACATTACGAGCCGTGCCAATCTATATTTATGCATTAATGCTCTGATTCAGTCTGCTAAGCCATTATGACCTAGCGTATGAAAATTCATACGCAAAACAACACATTTCAGGATCATACTTGTTATACAATAAAGGTGTTTTCAAACTTCTGGTCTTCTGTGAACGTTAAATAATACCCTATAATTTATAATGTGTATTTTCAATAATCTTTTTTTATAAAATTTAATTGTGTTTTCGAATGTCATAGTTAGACAAAATTCAAATCAAAATATGAACAATACATATTATTAAATTTCTCTTCAAAATCACTAATTCTTCTTTTGGATTGAGAACGAATGGCCATGAGAGGTGTGAAAGATGTGGCTCAGTGCGAAAAAATGGAAGAAATTGGTGAAACAATTGTGAAAATTCTGCTGGTTGTTCAATGAAAAAATGAAATGAAATTTCATACGCTAGGCTGCACCGATATCTTTTTTCCTAAGGCAAAATTATTTCCTCTTTAGAACCCGAAGGGGATTCAAAACTTTCTCGCTGATTTTGACGTTGAATCAGTACATTCAAGGTTAACAAATGCCTAATACTTTACAAAACCCAGAATACTTTTTATGTAAATTCTTGTAAGAAAATGTTCTTTTTCTTAAAATAATTGCAAAGATTGAGGGAAAGATGATTTGATGCAACGAACCAATCATGCGACAAAACGGCACGAAAGAGGTGAGAAGTGTTAAAATAATTAAAAAAAACTAGGAGTGGGTAATGTCCGGGACATAACCGCGGTGTTGACGTAGGACTAAACTTAGGCATATCATATGACATTCATGGATACTTTGAACCAATGCACTTTTTGAATGAATGTTTACTGGAAATTTCAACTTGGTACTAAAAAGATTGAACATTAAATTTTACACACTACTAAGTACTATCTTGAACAGATGCCTAGAGCTGCACTACTTTCCAAGCAGCTGGAAGGTAGCAAAAATTATACCAATCCGAAAACCCGGGAAGGATCCAACATCACCTTCCAGCTACAGACCAATTAGCCTACTTTCAGCGCTGAGCAAATTGTTTGAGAAATTGATTCTCAATCGCTTACTCAAGTTTGTCGATGAACAGAACATTCTTCTACCGGAACAGTTTGGGTTTAGGAAGGGACATTCCACCAAACATCAACTAGTACGGGTGATAAATAATATCAGGAGGAACAAATCTGTATCCAAGTCTACAGCCATGGCCTTGCTAGACGTCGAAAAAGCGTTTGACAATGTCTGGCACGACGGACTTGTATACAAGCTTTGCAACTTCAACTTTCCCTCACATCTAGTCAAAATCACCCGTAACTATCTCCAGCAAAGGTCGTTTAGGGTATCACTAAATGGTTGCCTCTCAGACACGTTCTCCATCCCAGCAGGGGTGCCGCAAGGCAGCTTGCTAGGTCCCCTGCTGTATAGCATCTACACCTCCGACGTTCCTCCTCTCGGGGACGGTTGTGTGTTCTTCCAGTTCGCAGATGATACTGCAATAGCAGTAAAAGGAAGAATGCCTCGCGAAATTACTAACAAACTCCAACGATGCCTTAACGCCTTTGCTGAGTATTGTAATATATGGAAAATTAAAATCAATGCCTCTAAAACCCAAACAATTATGTTACTACATCGACAGTCCCCAAAACTAAAACCACCCGAGTCTTGCACAATAACCATGGACGGCATAAGGGTTGAGTGGTCCACCGAAGTAGTTTACTTAGGGCTGCTGTTTGACGAGAAACTTCTCTTTCGATCGCATGTTCAGAGAACCCTAGTTAAGGTTTCCACTTTGGTTAGGTGTTTGTATCCGCTGATTTGCCGCCCATCCCGCCTCTCAGGGGTGAACAAACTGGCTGTCTACAAACAAATAATAGCACCCGCGATCTTCTACGCAACACCAGTGTGGGAATCATGTGCTCAAACTCACAGGAACAAGATCCAGGTAGCACAAAATTGAGTGTTGAGGATGATCCCAAATCGTCCATTTGACACCAGAATAGCAGACCTACATGAGGAGGCTAATGTTCCAAAAATCGACTCAAACATCGAGGATATCAGAACAAAATTCGTGGGAAAATGCCGCACATCAGAATATGGTTTAATAAGCAATTTGTACATAGTAGGTTAAGTGTAAATAGTAGGTTAAGTTGTATATAGTAGATTTAAGGTGTATATAGTAGTTTTAAGTAGTTTATTTTCCAACTTTGCTTCTAAACAAAACTATCCACCAAGGTGGTCCATCATCTCAAAACAAATTAGTCTAAAAATTTCAATATAAATTACAAATAGCTTAGTACTAAAGATGTAAAGAAATATTCTGTGTCACTTAAAAATTTAATATGTTAGTCATCGACAAAAACTAAAAATAAATATTTATCAATCATCATTTTTGTTACCATCAGTCTGTTTGCATCATCGCAAGGCTTCGCACATGATATGAGTCGCTTTTCGAATGCCGTTTCGGAGGGAATGAAACCCGTTACAAAGTATACCAGCTCGCAATAATTTTTGGTATTGATCCAAAATCATATCGGGTTTTGTCAGTGCTAGCAAATTGATTCCTAGAGTTAAATTAAATTTTCTTACATAACAATTATGTATTCGTCCTAATGAGGACGGTTTGCAAATAACTGGTGATGCAGGACGAGAATTCTTTGAAACGATTCAAGCCTTGCCGCCGATTCGCTTCTGCTGCGTACACACATACGAACATTCCCCGTTCGCAGCTCATGTCGAATGAGATTGCCACATTCACTGATTTTCTAGGACTTGCAAAAACCTACGGGTTTGTAGATTAATTTGATAAACATTTGCTTATATGAATCACTGGTACATGTATAGCAGACTTGACAGGTGCAAACTCAATGCAAGTTATTAAAAGGAACTTTCTAATTCAATTCTTTTTCCATTATGTTTCCATCCTAAAAAGAACGGTTTGCAGATAACTATGTTTGGTGATACCAGACGAGAATCCTTTCTAAAGATTCGAACCTTGCCCGAATTCGCTTCTGCTGCGTACATACACGAATGTTCCCCTTTCGCAGCTCACATCGAATGAGCATTGTATATCGCAATGCGATCTCTTTTATAAACTTCTTAGTGCAGATGGTAGTCCATCCCTTTGTGCGACAAATGAAAATATTTTCATCATTCTTTTTGGCGTGGCATTCGCTTAGTAGCAGGGTTGCCACATTCACTAATGTTCTAGAAAGATTTGCAAAAACCTACGGGTTTGTAGATTAATTCGATAAACATTGGTTTATATGTGTCATTGATAAAGTACAGCAGATTTTACAGGCGCAAACTCAATCCAAGTTATTAAAAGGAGCTTTCTAATTAAATTCTTTCTCCATTATATTTTCATGCTAATAAGAACAGTTTGCAGATAACTATTTTTGGTGATACCAGACGAGTACATACACCAGATGCGTACATACACGAACATTCCCCTTTCGCAGCTCACATCGAATGAGCATTGTATATCGCAATGCGATCTCTTTTATAAACTTCTTAGTGCAGATGGAAGTCCATCCCTTTGTGCGACAAATGAAAATATTTTCATCATTCTTTTTGGCGTGGCATTCGCTTAGTAGCAGGGTTTCCACATTCACTAATGTTCTAGAAAGATTTGCAAAAACCACCATTCAAAGCACGGCTAATTAATGCTTTTACAAAATCATTTCTATCAAAATTTACGGTAAAATCTACGGAATCTACTACACAATTGTTTTAATTATTTCCCAACAAATCGCCCAAAAATCTGTTCCGTACAGCACAGCGCAAATAATTGACGTGTTACCTCTCAGTCAGACGGACTTCGACAATGCCCCTAGTCCCTGGTCAAGCCACGGGGACCGTCTGGGGTGGGCTCTCAACGGCCTCTTTTGCACAGGCGAGCTCGAGCGTGAGAGACGGAACTCTCAAGGTCGGCTATAAGGACACCAATCAGAAGGAAAGAATGCGACTCAAATCAAACTTAACTTTATTACCTACAATGGGTGTTGTGTGTATTGGTGGCCGGCCGGCGGTGACTGGATCTGCTGCAGGTAGAAATTTTCCGATCGTCGGGTGCTGTGTGAATGGGGGTATCGATGGTAGCTCCGATGGTCGGCTTTTTGGGTGGATGAGCTCCGACTCGTTGGGCGTCCACCGTCGCTCGGCGGAGTGGTTAATTATTACTGGGTCGGATGATCACCACCGTTTGCAGTAGGATTTGGTAGCGACCGAATGAAGCGCGCCAGGTAGTTTAGCTGGATTTGGTTTTCCACGTGCGACTTTCCCACGAGGGGGGCGATGGCTGAGACCGGCGTGGTCGTTCCGACGACTTTGGTCACGTGCTGTCTCCTGGTTCTAGACTTTCGCCAACACTGCGCTTCTTCGACGAAGGTTTCGCAAAAGAAACCGAATGGGTCCTGGTTAGAGGGAAATTGGCGGACGGTTTAAGGTTATACTACTACACGGTGGCGAAGTTTTGCTACCGAGTCCTATCTAATGGCGTTTTTTTGACGTACCTGATTCCTTTTATAATTTTAGCTAGCTGTCCTTTTTCCGTATTGACCGTAATTGAAAGGTGTTTCAACACCGGGATTATAATTTTGCACTCAACTGTTTTCTTAAATTTTCAGGTCTTATCGCTGGGTTGCCTTCGCGGTAAATGAGCCCAATGAATCGAATGACTCAGTAGCTACCTATCCTAAGCCAATTTCCTCTCTACTCTTCTCCTTTTTCCGACCTTCTCCGATTTTCCCCATTTTCCGGCAAATCAGACAGTGCATGTATGTGTTTTGCGTGTTAACTTAGGTATAATGTATTACAAATTTTGTTCTAGGGTGTTCAAATTGACCGTTAGTCGCTTATAGTAAAGTGGAGCATTTTAATTATTTTTATCATTTAGTACATTAAACATGAAGTTGACTACACATAATTGTTTATTTACATAAATCTAACTAATTTAGTTATTTAATACATATATCTATATCTATAATTATTTTTCTACGCTAATTATGATTTTATGGCAGATCAGCACTCAACTATCTGCGCTCATTTGCAATGAACAGCAGTATGACCTGCGCTGCTCTCACTCTCTTATTACTCACATCTTTGAGCTGAATAGGGCAAAGTACCCAAACGGTAACACTACCCCACACTCCCTCTGAAAATAAATTAATAACAACGATTATTAATTTATTTTCTCAAATTAATTCGGTGTCATGATCACCCAGGTTTGAGAGGCCTCATATTTATCGCTAACTCGACTTTCGCAAAAGTAAATTTACAGCGTTAATTTATCAAATAGTTGATTCCATATTTGCAATGGAATGCTATTAATCGACGCTTTTACCCTATAGCGAATCAATTGATAGGTCTTATCATCTCCCAATTATCTCAACACATCTCTCGTTAAGAAGGAGAGACAAGACACATTATCTCCATTTGTTCTGTGAATTCGTTATGCCAGAGAACGATCTCAAACGTAGCTTGACTATTAGTTAGATCGGTCGACTTAAAAATTATCCGGAAGATTATTGTTTAATAGTGAGCACATGATCGTGAAGCAAATTTTGTAAATTTTTATTTTTTTTAAATTTATTGAGGAATATGATACTTTGTTGAGAAGTGACGCAGGAAAACCGGTGTAAAGCCTGCTTCGCAAAATTTGGCAATGTGCATTGTTCGGGATGTATCCATTAATCGGTGTTATGCCCAAAAATGCTATCACTCTCAAACAAAAGATTTGATTAACAAAGGGTATAGAAACAGATATTTCGACAACAATTTCAGACGTTACGTTTTGTTCTCTGACGAATTCACCTACACATAACCCTATTTTTGACTTGAACATTGACTTCGACTTTGACTTGGACGTTATATATATTAACTAACGATATACCCTACATTTACCTAATAATTATAGTTGAATTATAGTTGCTAAATCTTTATCGAGAAAAACAGAATTTGTACCAACAGTATCGAAGAAAATTGATTGTGGAAGATACTTTAGTCTTGAACGCCTGGTTTAAGATCTGCTGCAGAGAAAATTCCTAAGTTTTTGCCTGTGTTATTATCCATCAACTCGTAAGAATTAGTTCCTCGTTTGGCTACTACGGTGCACGGAATGTAAGCTGGTCCCAGCTTCGCATTGAACGCTTCAGCTGCCGACGATTGAGCAAAGCTCCTTCTATAAACTTTTTGACCCACACTGTACACAGGGGCCGGTTTTTTGAACCGTAGATTGTAATTTCTCGTGCTTTTCTCGTGAGCTTTTACCAGATGCTTGGTAACGGATTCATGCACTATCTTATCCACCTTCAATTTTAAATCTAACCTCTCTTTTTCAGAAGGTTCGCTAGTGACCACATCTAACCTATGATCATCTCCACTCGCAACAATTTCATGTCCAAATAGGATTCTATACGGAGAATATCCCGTTGACGAATGTAACGTGTTATTAATGACATATTCGACTTCCGAGATTTTGGAGTCCCACTTTCTTTGATCAGACTTCACATAAGTCCTCACGCATGCATTAATGCTACGATTTAAACGCTCCACTGGGTTGGCCTGGCTATGATGCCTAGCGTTTGCCCAGTGAGTTACCTTGTAACGATCAAGGAACGCTTTAAACTCCTTACTCAGGAAAGTACTAGCATTGTCGCTGATCAAAATTTCTGGTACTGAGTAGCGACGGAACCATTGTTCTTCTAAAATCCGAATCACTAACTCAGTGCCAATTTTCTTCACAGGTACTAACATAGTCCACTTGGAGAACAAATCCAGTAGAACTAACAGGTGTGAATTACCTGCACGGCTTCGTGGAAGCGACTGCAAGAAGTCGATAGCCAAAATTTGGAATGGCTTCGAGGACAGTCTTGGTTTCCCCATTTCGGGATGTTGAGAGTTGGTGGCGGGCTTGCATTCCTTACAGGTTGTGCAACGCTCAACGAACTTGCGCACACTGCTTGCCATTTTCGGCCAAAAATATTTTAATCGCACTTTATCGAGTAATTTTTCATAACCGATATGGAACGCATTATCATGTTCGGCCCGGAGAACTTGCTCTCGCGCTTCTTCGGGTAAACAAAGCTTCCACTCAAATCTGTAATCTAACGATTCGGTTTTTGTCGTTACGAATTTAAATAATTTCTGGTCTTCTATTCGATAATCTAGGTACTCTTCTGGTGATTCTCGCACAGCTTTAAAGAGAGATGTATACCACTCATTTCTCCCATCGCATACATCAACAGATTCGACCGCACGAGACAAGGCATCAGGGATTACATTATCTCGGCCTCGTCTATGACGAATCTCTAGGTCATAGCCTTGAAGTTGAATACTCCAACGACTAAGCCTTGAAGACGTTCGCCACTTGCCTTTCATTATGTGCGTCAAGGCTGATGCATCTGTGATGACCACGAAGTGAGTCCCCTCCACATATGGCCTGAATTTCTCGATTGCTGAAAGGACAGCAAGACCCTCCTTCTCGGATGCAGCATAGGATTGCTGAGCTGGAGAAAGCTTTTGAGAGAAGTATGCTATCACTTTCTCCCCCTCTTGATGGTCTTGTGTCAGAATGGCAGCGATCGCACTATCGCTTGCATCGCACTGTATAGTGAATGGTAAGTCGAAATTAGGATTTGAGAGTACTGGTGCAGTTATCAGACTCTCTTTTAACTTAATGAATGCTTCTTCAGCATTATCATTCCAGGCTATCGTTTTAGGTTTCCTGCGAAGCAAGTTGGTTAGCGGCGCGGTATAATCACTGAAGTTGAGAATGAACCGCCTATAGTAATTTGCCATCCCCAAGAAGCGTCGCAAGGCACGAATTGATGTTGGACGCTCGTAACTCACGATGGCTTCGATTCTCTCCGGATTTGGGCGCAGACCTTCTTGAGAGAGAATATATCCCAAATATGGCAATTCTTGTACGCAGAATTTTGATTTATTTATATTTATAGAGAGATTGGCTTTCCTAAGACGCATTGCGACCTCTCGTAGAGACTGAAGGTGAGCCTCGAATGTATCGTTCACCACGACAATATCGTCGAGGTATACGAATACATTCGGTTCCAGTTCACCATACCCCAGAACTTCGTCCATTAGTCGTGCTAAAGTGGCTGGACTATTAACGAGTCCGAAGGGCAGCCTGGTGAACTGGAACAACCCCCTCCCCAACACCGAGAACGCCGTATACCTTCGTGAATTGGGATCAAGTGGAATTTGCAAAAAGGCTTTCGACAAGTCGATAGTTGTTAGGTACTTGCTTGATCCCAATCGACTTAGTATCCGGTCTTGGTGAGGAAGTGGGTAGGCATCCCTTACCGTTCTTTCATTGAGGCGCCTTGCATCGAGGCACAGCCTCACTTCCCCAGTTGGTTTTATCACTGGTACTGTACTCAGTGACCAATCACTCTTACTTCGTTCTATCACCTCCTGCTCTAACATATTGTCTAACTCTCTGTTTATTTTAGTTTGCAGATCTGGAGATGTCGGGTACGGGTTTATTCTTACGGGTGGTGAATTTTCAAATTCCGTTTTCAAAACAATTTTATGAGATATCATCTCGGTGATATCGAGTACCTCCCCTTCCACTGCAACCTTAAATAACCCCTTTACTTCTTCTAGCATTTCGACCTGCTCATCATTTAATTCCCTCTCTTCCTCTCTTCGCTCTTCACCTTGGCTCGTACTGAGTTCCAAAATATCTTTCTGATCTTGAACTGTCGGTCGAAGCTTGAAAGCTCGCCAGAAATCTTCATATCCGAGAATTAAACGGTGTTTTAATTTCGGTGCTATCAAGGCTGAAATAATGTGAGTTTCCTCGTTCAAAGTTATCGGTAGGTGTACGTAACCTTCAATTTGAATTGGGGACCCCGAAGCAGTTTTAGCTGAAATCTCAGTTGGGTAAACTTTTAAACGTAGCTCACGAATTAAATTCTTTGCACCCACGCCTAAAACTGTTCGTTGGGCTCCACTGTCTAGAAGTCCCATGATATTTTTACCAGATACTTCTACTGTTACAAAGGGACGAGCGTCTCCATTGATTTGAATTAAAAGTTCTTCAATGTTGTTCTCTGGGATATAGTCTGTTTCTGCGACTGGCTCTAAACCAAAATTTACTAAAGCTATATTTCTATCGAGTAGGCTAGGAGGACTTGCGGCTAAGCTGTCAGCTTCCTCCTTTAAGCTGAGCTCTCCCCGTTTTTTTGGCAATTGGGGCAGGTTTTCGTATACACCCCCGGAAAACCACACATTCGGCAAAACTTTTGCCTCTCCCGATCACATTCGACATAATGGTGGCCTTTCTGTCGGCAATTGTAACAGACCCCTATCGGAGGTCGATTATATTGCGCGGCCAGTGATTTTAAAGTTCCTTGAGATGAACCTTCCATTGGTTCTATTTTTCCCTCCTTTCTCCCTTTTTCTTTGCCCCCATTTTTCTCCTGCTTCAGGACTTCGTTCTGACCTCTATCTTTAGCATTTACATTATTGGAATTCTTCTTAGCGTTGTTTTTCCCAGATGTTTTGCTGTTAGTCGATATTTCATTGACGTGATTGGGCCGCGGGCGACCCGAATTGTCGACAGGTTTTTGGAAATTACTCCAATTGTTTTCATCGACGACCCTCCCGTATCGTTTTAGCTTCGATAGCGACTTTATTCCCGCACCTGTGAGTGCGTTTTTATAGTCGTATCTCATGTTTCGCCAAACAATGTCAAACTTGCGTCGCTCTGATATTTGGCGAGTCATCGACTGGAAATATTTCTGCATATCGTGGAAATAATCCACGAAACGCTCTCCACGGGACTGACGACGATTGGTAGCTTGAATTTCGAGCTGAAAGTCGAGATCTGGTGGAAGATACTCTCGTTTCAGTTCTGATTCAAGCTCGGACCATCTTCGAAAGTCTCGGTTATGCATTCCTTCCATGAACCAGTCCTTCGCTCTACCTGCGAATAGGTGGATAGCACTTCGGAAAAGCTCACGGTCGGAAACTTTTTCAGCCCTGCATCTCATTTTCACCTCTTTCAAGAATTCTGTCAATCTACGACCTCCGTCTTTTCCCTCATATTTCAACTTCCATTCCGATACTGGAACTCTTTTCATCGGCTTGTAATGTCTCTTTCTGTCTTCCCTGTTCCTACTTCTACCTTTTCTGTCCTCACTACTCGTTTCCGAAGAGGCTACAGAGCTTTCTGAGGTTGAGCTACTTGAGTCTGAGTATTCACTCGAATTGGATTCTGCAGTTTCCGAAGAAAAGCTTACTCTCCTAGCATGTTTCATTTTATTTTTCAGACTTGTTGGCATTCGTCTGTGTCGGTTCAATTTGCCTTCCTCCCTATGCTTGCTCTTTCTAATCTGTACGTTCGAGCTTTCTGACGTGTTTTTAGAATCGCTTTCTGATTCTTCGTGCACCTCAAATGGCTTCGTTACTAGCACATTATCTGATTTTATAACATTTTCAGATGCTTCATCAGAATCATGCACTGAAATGGTATGTTCTGGAAATTCAAGTTTCGATGATTCTGGTTCTATTTTAATCGTGTTATTCAAATTCACTAATAATTTTTCTAAACGCTTTTTCCTTTCTACATTCTCTTCTGCTTCTTTAATTCTCCTTCTATCCATAGCAATTTCTTTTTCCCTTTGCTCTTTTTGTTGCTGTGTTGTTTGAATTACAAACGATTTAAAATGTTGTATTAATTCTGATGAATTTTCGATTTTACCCTGTTCAAATAATTTCAATCTTTCCAAAATCTGCTCAGAGCATTTAAGTGAACTTTCCATCTGCTGTTGTTTAAATTCTAATGTTTCAATGTTAGTTCTTGCACTGGCACTCTCTTCTTCCTCTTCTTCAACAATGTCAAATGTGTTCCCAGAAGCGGTTTCATTTAATGTTTCAATTTCGCTTCGAACTTCCACTAACGCTTGGCTTAGATCTTGCTCTAGCTGTTGAGGTTCGAAAAACCTTTCAGGAGCTGTAGGTGTAAAATCGGGAAAATTCTTTTGAAAAATGTGCGCTACTAGCTTTCCTAATTCCCTTAGTTCGAGCATATACTTTCGAGCTAGCGGAACTCGCGGGAGCGAAAATATTCTGACTCGGTAGTGAACAAGGCGAGTTTTAAGTTTGTCTCTCTGGCGTTTGTCTATTTTATGGCTATCCAACAAACCATTAATGATCGTTAGCTTGGATCTGATAATCGAAATTTCGTCCGTTACACTTCTCCATGTTGAGGAGTGAGTTACTACTACCATATCTTTCTCCTCTCTCATCCTATCTTTCAATTTTCTTCGTTTGATACTCTCATGTTCGTCCAAGCCGAACAGCATATTACGGATCAACATCTCGTGCTCGACTTCATCAATAGAAAGGTGAGACACATTGAGATTCTTATACATCTCTTGCAACTCCATTATGAATGGTTGTAATAAACCGTATGAATAACAAAATACCACTGCTCAATAAATCAATCAAAATAACTACTATCCTCGTGTTTCAATTACTGGACAGAATCAAGACCCATTAAAAGATTAATCAATTTCAATCAACGGTATCAAAAAAACAAACCGCTATTTGATAAATCAAATTTTCTGAAAATTTCCTTTTGAGAGCGTACGCGCACTTGTAAGCAATCAAAACTAATCCGAAATATTATTTTTAAAAAAAGCTGGTTTCGAATCCCCGAGTAGATCATTCACGCTAGACAACTTGTGATGTGAGTAATAAAAGTTTCCCTATCGCTGTCACTAATTCTCCACTTTAAGATAATCTTGTGCTTCTGATTGGTATTGTCAGTTAGTTGGGCGCCATTTGTTACCTCTCAGTCAGACGGACTTCGACAATGCCCCTAGTCCCTGGTCAAGCCACGGGGACCGTCTGGGGTGGGCTCTCAACGGCCTCTTTTGCACAGGCGAGCTCGAGCGTGAGAGACGGAACTCTCAAGGTCGGCTATAAGGACACCAATCAGAAGGAAAGAATGCGACTCAAATCAAACTTAACTTTATTACCTACAATGGGTGTTGTGTGTATTGGTGGCCGGCCGGCGGTGACTGGATCTGCTGCAGGTAGAAATTTTCCGATCGTCGGGTGCTGTGTGAATGGGGGTATCGATGGTAGCTCCGATGGTCGGCTTTTTGGGTGGATGAGCTCCGACTCGTTGGGCGTCCACCGTCGCTCGGCGGAGTGGTTAATTATTACTGGGTCGGATGATCACCACCGTTTGCAGTAGGATTTGGTAGCGACCGAATGAAGCGCGCCAGGTAGTTTAGCTGGATTTGGTTTTCCACGTGCGACTTTCCCACGAGGGGGGCGATGGCTGAGACCGGCGTGGTCGTTCCGACGACTTTGGTCACGTGCTGTCTCCTGGTTCTAGACTTTCGCCAACACTGCGCTTCTTCGACGAAGGTTTCGCAAAAGAAACCGAATGGGTCCTGGTTAGAGGGAAATTGGCGGACGGTTTAAGGTTATACTACTACACGGTGGCGAAGTTTTGCTACCGAGTCCTATCTAATGGCGTTTTTTTGACGTACCTGATTCCTTTTATAATTTTAGCTAGCTGTCCTTTTTCCGTATTGACCGTAATTGAAAGGTGTTTCAACACCGGGATTATAATTTTGCACTCAACTGTTTTCTTAAATTTTCAGGTCTTATCGCTGGGTTGCCTTCGCGGTAAATGAGCCCAATGAATCGAATGACTCAGTAGCTACCTATCCTAAGCCAATTTCCTCTCTACTCTTCTCCTTTTTCCGACCTTCTCCGATTTTCCCCATTTTCCGGCAAATCAGACAGTGCATGTATGTGTTTTGCGTGTTAACTTAGGTATAATGTATTACAAATTTTGTTCTAGGGTGTTCAAATTGACCGTTAGTCGCTTATAGTAAAGTGGAGCATTTTAATTATTTTTATCATTTAGTACATTAAACATGAAGTTGACTACACATAATTGTTTATTTACATAAATCTAACTAATTTAGTTATTTAATACATATATCTATATCTATAATTATTTTTCTACGCTAATTATGATTTTATGGCAGATCAGCACTCAACTATCTGCGCTCATTTGCAATGAACAGCAGTATGACCTGCGCTGCTCTCACTCTCTTATTACTCACATCTTTGAGCTGAATAGGGCAAAGTACCCAAACGGTAACAGACGTTGGAAATCAAATCGGCAACTTCAGCTGCCAAACACTTAGAAACGATCGAAGCATTTTTCCGTCAATGTTACTTTTCTGACTCAAATTTTTGTAGGTATTTTCTTGCTTCCGTCCAATTAATCAGTTTATTAGTTTTATCGTACATTTTTCGGATACTATTATAGAAAATAACTAACCCGATAAGAGGGAAGTTATTTTCCAAAGCACGAAATGGAAATTTCAATTGTTATTCTTCTGAGAACGATTTTGTGGTCCTAATAAGAACCGTTTGTTGTGAATATTATTTCGCCGTTTCCCGCTCGGTATGATGATTATTCGCTTAGTATGGATAGCGCACAGATTGGTATCTTCCAACAAACTAACCAGGCAGGCCTCACTGGCTTCTTAGAGGGCCATTACGGCTGAGCTCCGGAAGAGTAGATCGGTTTTGAAATGCTGTGCAATCTCACGGACCAGGCACTGGAAGAACAGCTTGCGAATTAGTAACTCTGTCCACTTCTGAAAGCGATGAATTTCACGCAGGGCGACGACAGTTCTTGGTTGGCAGCGATAAGGCAGTAGCTTAGATTTGGTTGGTAGTCCAAATGCAGCTTCTCGTTGAGCAGCACACGTACGTGTGTTCTGCTCTGTGGCTTAGACACGTCTGGCTTTAAGAAAAACTGTGACACCCATATTTATAGGTTCTAGCATTAATCTTGATTCGCATTAAAAGTAGTTTTTGAACTTTTTAAACAAGTTTTACATAGCAAACAAGGTATCAATAGCAAGCGTTGAACGTTTTCCTTTCGATTTATGAAACAATATTAGTAATTCCTTTAGTAGGAGAAAAGTTATTAAGGTTTAAAGTGTACGTAACGCATCAGTTTTGAAAATTTTGAAATGACACCCAGTATAGTAAAGAAAGACGTAAGTCCTACGTCAAAAGTCGATCTCACAAGGTTGAAGATATTATTCGATTTTATGTTAAATATAAGGACATTGGCCGAAAATTCTCTGTAATGATTTTTTGATACCCTATCAGCCCAGCGTATGAAATTTCATACGCTTGTTTTTCGCACAACAAAACGTTTCAAAGAGGTTATTTTATTTTTCCCATACTTAATTCGGTATAATATGAGGGCTCACGAAGTATTTTATAAATTATCAAAAGTTTTAACATAGCTGGGTTATAATGGGTTAACATGTATATAGGGGAACTGGGGGTAAGCCCGACACCTTGGGTAAGTCCGACACCCCACGACTTTTCCCAGATATCAAATTTTAAATCATACCGTGCAGAGCCCATCCACCGATAGGCCTCCATTTACCGATCAATTTAACGGCGAAATTGTTTTGACTCGAATATTGCACGGAATTTAGAAATTATTAATAAAGTGAAATATGGAAATAGTACGTAAAACATCAATATAATATACACTTTCATTATTCATCTTTTCGTATTTTTCCAAATAATTATATTTGGATGCTGTATTAAATCCGTTGCCATCTTACCGCTTTTTTCTCTTAACTCAAAGCCAACTGTATATAAAACTGTGTAAGGACAACATTTCTAAGTGATTTATACCGAAACCGAATGAACAAAGTCTGCAACACATGTTTGGACCTAATTTGTCGGTAATAAAAAATTATTAACCTAGAATTTTCGGCAAATGGATATCTATTATTTGTAGTGATCGGTGAATGGCACTCTAGAATATTTGGGCTTTTCGGCTATTTTGCAGTGTCTTCCAATTCATTTACAAAGTTCTGTATTTTTTCTTGATAGTTGATTAAATATTCTAGTTGAAAACGAAGATCGAATTGAAATGCCTTTTAACATTGTTTTTTTAAAGAGCGTTGGAAGTAGAAATCGCTGTTAATTGAACGGTAGATGGGTCTTGCACGGTACAAAAATGACAGGATATTATTAGTACGATTATTTTAGGCATATCGATACACATCGATGCCATATGGATTCATTAAACGTCAACGAAATAAACAAAACAAGCGAAAGCAAAGTTCATGCACTTTTGGATGTTAGTTTAGTTGATAAATTTTAAGGTTTTAATAACACAAAAGCTTTGAAAATAACCAGTTTTTGTGTCACACATTCTATTCTACTCTCCATATCGTTATTTGTGTGTATTGAAGATAAGTTTGAGTATTTCAATACTGTTAATTGAGCATTTAACAAAGATGGGCGCTGTTGGGGTAGGACCGACAGGTTTTGGGTGGGGTAAGACCGACACGGTGCACAGAGGAGTAATTGGGGTCGAATCCTGGCCAAAATTATTTGCTGCTGCAATTGTTGTTATTATGCCTTAATATGAACTAAAAATAGACAATTACTAGTTTTTGGAACAATTTGGCATCTACCCACCTACCAGTGCAGAGGTCAATTTTCTATATCCTTTCAAATACTAGTAATTTCTAGGTGATCTTTGTGAATACATTTATTTTTCCAGTTGCATAAACATTTGATCAGCGGGAAAGGGAGAAGAAAATGGATGCCTGTGCATATTTTCATAGAGATACATGTTGGCAAACATAATATTTGGCCCTACAGCATTTCGGTGTACCTCAAATTAGTCAAAATTTCAATATTTTCAAATCGCTTGGTATTGGTGGATCGGACAAGATCGGAAGAGTTCGAATATTTTTTGTATAGCTGAAATCTTGTATTGTAATACTGCTTCAGCAACTTTGCCGGATCTAGCCGTATAATGTAACTTTTTTTTAATTCAAATTTGGAATAAAATGTTATAACAAGGAATTTTTTTAAGTTGGTGCAATACACAGCAAGTTTACTTTTTTTAGTTAGTTTTAAGCTGAAGTTAAACAAACGGTTGTGTTGAACTACGTTTGTAATAATATTATCTTATTTAATACAGTCATCATCACTAGAAAGCGATTTTGCTGAATATATAACGAAAACGATTAAAATATCCCTTAAAATATCACCATTTGGCATACATGCAAAAATTCTTTAACAATTTTTGATATACTCCTAATTTATATACAGTAGGTTCTTAGGTATGTAAAAAAATATAACGAAACAAAAAAATCGAAAAAAAATATTTTGGTTTTTGGCCAAGAATTTGTTCTAGTTACTCCTCTGTGCGGTGTTTGGGTTCGTTTTTGAATCGATACAAACGACTGGGTATATTTGTTGTGTTCAATTATACTATAAATACGTCATGTTAATAATTGAAATACACGGAAACTATTTTTTTACATTTATTTATCAGTATTATCTCAAGCCGACCAAAAAAAATTAAGAATTAAATTGAGCGTGATTCATAGTTATATTACAAAAAGAAATGAAAAGTATAATCTAATATGAGATTTTGAAACGATATTGATGAAAATTTTTCATTGACCGTCGGATTATTGATCAACGGTGGTCCGAAAAATCCTAACACGAACCGGATAGCTTATTACGAAGCGTGCGTCACTTCTAAGTGAATGAGTCCTAGTAACAGCGTATATAATCTGCTTGCAAAACAGCTCTTCCTCGTTAGAATCGCTATACAAGTGGCAATAAAGCTCGAAAGAATTACTTGAGAAAACCCATACCATAATATAAACCATGCGTTAAACATTATTTATCCATAACACCGCACATTCGAATGTTACAGAAAGCATGCGTTTGCATCACACATACTCATATACACATAATTGCACTTTATCACACATACACAATGCAGTTTTAATGGAAAAAATTGGACAAAAAGAAAGTTCAAAAGGGGGTCGCTCTTGCCCCTTTGGGGTGTCGGTCTTACCCGCAGCGTTTTTAAAATGTCATTTTTCTCTATTTTTTGGCAGAAAATAATTTTTAATGAATTCAATTTTTTGAAACGCTAAGAAAATTATATTTTGTTAAGAACCACCTAAACAAGGATTATGCACAGAATATACAATTTTAGGAGCTTTGTGGAATTTTAGAAAAAATATTGCGCTTAAGGTGTCGGACTTGCCCCGCGGTCCCCTAACATTAAATTTAAAATTTTCTCAAATTTTTGTAACCCTTTCTTTAAAGACTTTTTGATGTAATGGATCACCATTTTTTCTCAAATTTTGACAAGACTTCAGTCTCTGAGACAAATAACTGCACATGTTTCCATCAGGTATCGTCTGCTATACCTATGTATTATATCGTATGGTCAAGCATTCCCAAATTTTCTTTTTCAGATAAGTTTTTTTTATTACTCCAATTTGCATAAATTAAAACACTTTCCATTGAAACAAAAGCGACAAAAACTTTTTGACACCTGTATTGTTTGTCAGGGTGATCCAATTATTTTCCCATTAAAAATCGATCAATAAGTTAATTTGAGCGGAATCAAATCGGTTATCTCAAACTGAATTTGCTAGAGCTACAAATTTATTGTAATTAATTGTAGGATGTATTTCTGTTCAAAAAGAATAATTTAGGTTCCGAGTTTACGATCTAATTTCTCTTATTCGATATACTAGTCAGTGTTGTCCGTTACCCATACTAGTCTTACCCGTACTGTTAACAGCATGCAGGACTTTGAGTCAAGTTGAGAGAATTTATACTCATTTTTAGGTAACACTATACTAGAACTAATATTTTGATAGGACAGAGGTTATAAATAATCTTGAAATACCTGGAAAAAGGTTCCATTCGGTGATCGTTGAATTTTTTAATTCAAAAGTACATAGAATATCGTTCATAACGTCATAACTGCGAAAAAACGCCCAAAAAGTAATTTGAACCTTTTGGCGTCTTCGGCGTCCTACTTAATTCCGACGAAAAATTTTCTCCGTGTGTTAGTTTGATTTTTATTCGCTACATTGACTGATTGACATTTTTCCTCATTTTTTTTGAGTTTCAGTTATTTCGAGAAACTCTGATCGACATTTTTGTTCAGAACTTTCTCAGCCATTATTTTCCGCGCAACCTTTTTACTATCAATTTTCTTCGAATTTTTTTGATTCACATTTTTCCTCGGGAGAATCTGATCGACAGTTTTCTTCGAACCTTTCTCAATAACAATTTCCGTCGCGACTTTTTGTTTATCGTTTTTGTCCAAACATTTTTGAGTTTCATTTTTCCTCGGAAGAAATTACTTGTCATTTTTCGTCGGAGATTTCTCAGTTACTTTTTTCGGCGCAACTTTTTGTTTATCGTTTCTCTCTACCTATTTTTTGACTTTCATTTTTCGTCTGGGCGTATTTTTTGTGCTTGATAAAATGAAAATTTAAAATCTAAATCGGGCTTTTAAACTGTATGCTGCAATTATAATCTAGTAATCTGTTTTCACTCCTTGGCGGTTTTCACTCCTCAGGAGCCAAAAAACCATGAGTGATGAAATCGTGGATTTTAATGATTTGTCAAACTATGGTTTTATCAACGCCTGCTGATTGGAGTGATTTTTGAAACACTGCCTGCAATAGATAAGAAGTTCTTCAAAATACCTGAATTTAGGCAGCTTCGATTTCCTCTCCGGAGTATCTATCATTCTGGCATCACTGTCGACTTAAGCTGATTGTGTTTTTTATAGATCGCGTACTTTATCGATTTTTAATTTGTTTTCGTGTCGTAAGATATCCAAAATTTCATCTAAATGTTGTCGGTTTTCCGGTTGTGTCTGAATATTGTGTTACCGTAAACACAAAATTGAAAATCTGATCGAAATTTGAGGATAATTTGTGCTGTGCCAGTTGCTGCTATATTATCTAGCTACCTACGTGCTGCCGAGTGTCGTGTACAAACAATAAGCGGATAGTTCACCCTCGCCGTTCTGCCGATTGATTATTTTTCCTGTGCCCGGTATACTGGTGTGAACATGGAGAAAAATTGCGCTAAGTGCAACCAGTTAATTACTGGGATCGACTCAGTTGTTTGTCGCGGGAACTGTGATTGCTCGTTCCATATGGCGTGTTCGGAAGTTTCTCGTGCTCTTTTTGGTTACTTCACGTCACATCGTAAAAACTTGTATTGGATGTGCGATCCTTGTGCGGAATTGTTTGAAAATTCGCATATCCGCTCAATCACGAAAGCAGCTGATGAGCAGTCGCCACTGCACAGTGCTCGGAAACGCCAAAAACGTGAACTTAATTCACTAGAGGCCAAACCATCGATTATATTCACAGGGTGTCTTTGGAGGAATTGTTCCTATGAATATTCCCCACAATCTGATAACAATTGAAATTAGGCTTACTATGATCGAACAAAAAAAATTAACTTTTTATCCTGAAGAGGTAGAAAGTTGGTGTCTTCGACAGTTTTAGAAATGCTCATAGTGAAGAATTTTGTTGAAGAACTTGAGCCTGTAGGACTAAAAGTTATCGATTTATAAGGCTCTTTCTATGGCAGCCCCCTAAAATCTAGTTTTTTTAATACAACTTTTTTCATTGTAACTTTTCGTGCAAACTATGTTCTAGACAAATGTGTAGGTATCAAAACTACATAATATTGCCGAAGACTGCATGTAAAAATACTCATTCGTTTCAAAGTTATTGAAGACTTTTACATTTTTTTACACCAACTTCAACTATGTATTAGTAAGAAAGGTGCAAACCAAAATGCACGAACAGGCACTTTTTTCACTGTCTAAGATGTGCACAATAAATGTAAGAGGGTTTGGTGCGTGGCACTCTAGAACCTTATGAATAGGGTAAGTTTACTTTTTCATGTTTTTTACATTTTCCATACAAAAATCAGCAAAAAAATTTTTGAAGTTTTTTTGCCACAATTTTTGAAATTCTTGGTTTGATATTCAATTACAAGTAGTATTTTCACATATATCTGAATATTGCAGATTTTATAAGCGTGGGAGCAAACATGTGAAATTTTTAATATCATTGGAGATTCTAAACTGATATATACCCACATAAACATGTCATAATGAATTTAATGCTAACAAAAAGATGTCATACCATTAATTACTAAATTTCACGGAAAAAATCTAAAAAAAATTTTTTGGCTGATTTTTGTATGAAAAACGTGTTTAATCCACCTAACAGTGTGATGAGACATTTCTTATAACTCTTATCACTCTTCGAATATTATATCGTTTGAGAACATTTAGAACTTGATGCTTCGCGATGTTTTTGATAACACATACTACATGGGATAGTGGCAGGACTCACAGAATCGCTCAAATCAGCATAGGACAACATCAGTGCTAGAAATCTCAAACCAAATCAATGGGAAAGCGAAAAAATGACCCATAAAATAGACACCAACGAATTATTGTTAATGCTCTGTTAATAAAATATCTATATTGTGGTGAGAAAATTGAATTTTCCCAAAGGGGTTATATATTGTACTGAGCCAAAAAAAATCGATTTTTTTAATCGATTTGAAGTTTATACTTTACTCAAATTTCCAACGCGACTGAGAACTAAGAAATCAACGCTTTTTCTTGAAAAGGGTGATACTAGCAGTGATACCATTCAAAGAAAATCAACAGTGAATATTTCCAGACTTGGTTTTATTTCCTGTTTAAGAACTATTGTGTTTTTTTTACATCCTAGATTGCATGATTCAGTGATTGAAACCCAAAACTTCATAAAGTATTTGAAATTATTAAATTAAAATTTGTTTTTGCTATTGAAATTGACAAAATGATAGTATCGCCCCTTTGGCGATTGTTTACTTTTTCGGTCCCACCTATCAGCATTGAAGTATCGCCCTTACGTTTTTTTACAATAACTACCGTTCTTCACCACCGATTTCGTCCGTGTTTTTTCAATAGCCATCATTGTTACTATTTACAGCTGGTATCAGCTTGATAATCCTAAAAAACATACGAAAATAACAGTTTCGCCTCTAAACTGCTAGCAAAAAAAGTATCGCCCTGTTTGTTTGCATGGAGCGTGTGTAGTTTCGCCCGTTGTATTTTTTGCTGTAGTTTAAGAAAGCAATATCGTAGAATCCAAATTTTTAGGTTAATTTGTTGCGTTTCAAAGCGCTCATTCGCATGTATGAAAAAAGCCTTATATTTACATTTGTAAGTATCGCCCTTTTCACAAAAAAGCGTTGAAATGAAATGGCAGCTCCTGATATCACGCTATCTCTGAAGTGCATGCGTGCTTAGTTCCAAATTTTACTTCAACATCGACTTTTTCTAAAGGTGACTTCCCAGTAGTATCCTTGATTTGAATTATTATCGCTAATCCTAATGCCAAAGAACAAATAAAAACCCCTCGAAAACGAACCGTTTGGGAAAATCATCATCATTACTGGAATTTTCATTTTCACGAAACTTTTCGATAACCTTCCGTCACTTGCCTTAATGCACTGGGTGCACAGTGCTCTGAAAATCTAGCGAAATCATCTTAGGGCACCAGCGGGACTAATTCAGAGCCATCTGCGCGGCGAGTTAAATCTGTAAAGAATACTAAAAATTAATTTCTATTCCATAATTTTCAGTTCAGCAATTCGAGAGATCGTGCTTACCGCAAGCCATGAAAAATAGACTACGTTGTGAAGCGATGGTCACTATTTATTAAAAAATCACGGTTAAATAAAAAAATAAACTATTAAATATTTCAAATATTTTATAATTTCCACAAACTTATTAGGAAATATTGTTTAATAAGCTTTCGTAATGTTGTGTAGGAAAAAAGCTGAAAATTTCAGTATTTTCTCTATCTGCAACATATAAACCCTTAAGTATACCAATTAATTGGTATACGAATTGGAATAGGTTCGCCAAATTTTGGAAGAAGTCTATAAAATAACCCCTTGAAAGCTACCTAAAAATTGTTGTAGTTCGATGCAAGAAAAAAATCCCCGAAAATGAAATGTACCTATTAATGTGAAACACAGTGAATAATACATACAATAAAGACCCATTTTTAACAGTCTCATGGTGTATTTTAGGCTGACAAAATGGGGACATTGACTAAATCGGGCATTTTTTTCTTTATAATAAACTGAAGCTGTTAAAATATTCTTCCCGTCCCTTGATATAGTTGATAACTATTTCTGATTATGATGAACTTTTTTGCATATATCCATCTTCATGATAAGGAAAACATGCTCAAGAAAGGATTTACTCGAATTCAGTCTTGTTCGTCTGCTAGAGCCCATCAAACATATGTTCATATTTGGCTGATAAAATCGGGGTTTCAATGTATTATAATAGATATTCAGCATTCGAAGAAGTTTCTTTTGAACGAGTGTAGAACGACTTTGTTTCTACTTACTTGAAATCAGCGGCGTAACCAGAAATTCGGTTTGGTGAAAATCGATCATACTGTCCAAACGGCATAATTCCGAAACCGTGATTTTTGAAGTTTTAAAATTATGCAGAATTAATTTTTCAGAAAATAGTAACAGAGTTCATGAATAAAATTCACCATAAATACTTCTTGGACGATATACCGTCAAAATTATTTTATCAAATGATACGCTGTTTAACGTTTGTAAAACTCATCGAAGATACTAAACCTCCGAAATTGGCGCCCTTAAATTACTGTTTTTGAACATTTGACCTATACATATAATTGGTCATACAACAAAAATCAAATGCTCATCAAAATCGATCAGAACCTGCTAGAGTCGAATGGAAATCGTCATTTTTCAAGAATTTCTCTCTACATTCGGAAAGTGTTATCCTCGTTATTAATCATATTACGTTTTCGTCTCAACTCGACGCATTCCCAAAATATAAACCTGTTTTAATCCACCTAGTGGTGCAATCGTTCTTGTCTCATTTGTCCAGACTACGATTCCATGGCTGGTTATGTTCAATACAATGGTGGAAATTAATATTACATGTTCAGTACGATATGCACATACATACAATGGATCGACAGCCACGATCTTGAGATACTATGTGATACTGAAACATCGCTTGAAACCAGTGGCGGATCATGGAGAAAGATCCGGGAGGTCCAGGTCCTGCCGAAAATTTTCAACAACTTTAAACTAGTTTAAATTTTAAAGTAGCAACCCCTCACTGCATACTCCCTCCGGGTCGGTATGATTGACGATTTTTGGAGTGATTGCATAACCTTTCTATATGAGAAAGGCAAAAATGTACCAAAGTCCAAAGAAGTCAATTTTTGTCAAACATCTCAATGTTTCATGCATTTTAAAGTCATTTGGCATCAAAAATACAAATTTGATTTTGAAAATTTTTCATTTCAGTTTATATGGGAATTTGCTGTGTGATTGCACTCTTCAACTCGTAACTCCGGAACCGGAAGTCCAATCAACAAAAAATTCAATTGCAGCCGATGGGAAGGTTGTACCTTTCATTTGAGATCAACTTTGTGCAAATCGATCCAGCCATCTCTGATTAACAGAGGTCATATTTTTTCACATACACACATATACACACATACATACACACAGACATTTTCCGATCTCGAAGAACTGAGTCGATTGGCATATGACACTCGGCCCTCCCGGTCGGGATTAGATTGACGAATTTTAGAGTGAATGAGAAAGGTGAAAACATTTTTAGCAAATGTTTAAAGACATGCATTTTTTTGGTGAGCAGTTCTATGTTTCATAGACATTAAATCAATTTTAACTTCGCTTTCTATTAAATAACGACCCTCATTACAGTACATCTCTACAAAAGCGAGCTCAATTTGAAAAGAAATCTGAGGATTATGATTGATTACAGAACTCTGGAATTTTCTATTGGAATGTTTTCAGGCAGGAATTTGATATTGATGCTATTAGACAACTGTGAAATCAAGACCAATAGATCAGTTACATATCAAGACCCCATTCGGACAATTTATCAACAGTCCTCATGATGTTTACAACAGGTTATCAATCTACGGATCAGATAATTGTTATTGTAATATTGAATTAAATCAGTCAGCATCAATAAATTTTCAACTTCAATCCAATTTTTTTTTGGGTGTGGTGCGGGGGGGGGGGAGGGTTGTATGGTGTACCCCAAAACCTTCTTTTGGCTACGCCGTTGCTTGGATTTATTTATTTCGCTTTTCATTTTCCGATATGTTTCAGATCGATCCGATAGTTATAAGTTAGAAATATTGCAGTCAGAAGGTTCGCACAAATGAACATTTTAGTACTGATAAGTTATCAAGTTCCTTCCAGACAACTTGGAAGTGTTCGGTGATTATTTCTAGCGGTTGTAGATAGTAAAATGAAATACAAAATTCGTTTTATCGAAATAATGTTTAACTTATTTCAATGGATTATTACTATATTGAACAATAAATAGGCTACAAAGAGTAATCAACAAACAACAAGCCATAACTTTTAAAGTATTCAAAATAGATATTTAAAGTCTTTAGCAAAGTTATTCGCAAAAGTAAGAGCTACAAATTTGCTGAAGACATCATTTCGATATAATCACTTCCAAGAAAATTTGTGAAAATATCTCACTCATAGGGGGATTAATCAGCAAAAGCACAATACCAAAAGAAAGGGCATATTACCTCTATTAAATTCTCCGAAGATACTATTGACCTAAAATAAGCCGTTTTGGCGTTAATAATAGATTACATGTTTTTGGTCATATTTCTGGCAATGGGAAATGATAAAAATCTTTCGTTCGCATTTAATGTTAAATATCTCTTTTGATAATAGTCCGATTTCAACAATCTATAGCTTGTTTGAAAGGTATTCGTTAAAGCTGTCTAAAAACATATAAATTGTTAATCTATATTGTCAATTTCGGTAGATAATTTAAAAAAAACTGCAAAAAACGCCAATTTTACGCATTCAAACATTCATATCATGGAAACTAAACATCAGAATCAAAAACAAATTAATAGCGTTCATACTGTTTTTTAGTTCTTTCATGTAAAATTGGTTTGGATAAGATCGGTTAAGCCATTGCTGAGAAACACGAATGAGAATTTGTCCGTTACATACACACACACACAGACACACACACAGACATTGTCCCAAATCGTCGAGCTGAATCGATTGGTATATAAGACTCGGCCCTCCGGGCCTCGGAAAAAATCTTGAAAGTTTGAGCGAATTCTATACATTTCTTTTATAAGAAATGTACAAAGTCAAAAAACATGAAAAAGTAAACTTACCCTATTCATCGGGTTCTAGAGTGCCACGCACCAAACCTTCTTACATTTATTGTGCACATCTTAGACAGTGAAAAAAGTGCCTGTTCGTGCATTTTGGTTTGCATCTTTCTTTCTTATACGTAGTTGAAGTTGGTGTAAAAAATGCAAAAATCTTCAATAACTTTAAAACGAATGAGTATTTTCACATACAGTCTTCGACAACATAATTTAGTTTTGATACCTACACATTTGTCTTGAACATAGTTTGCACAAAAAGTCACAATGAAAAAAGTTATATTAAAAAAAACTAGATTTAAGGGGGTTGCCATAGAAAACGCTTTATAAATCGATAACCTTTAGTCCTACAAGCTCCAGTTCTTCAACAAAATTCTTCACTATGAGCATTTCTAAAACTTTGTCGAAGACACCAACTTTCTACCTCGTCAGTATAAAAAAATATTTTTTTAGTTCGATCATAGTAAGCCATGTCTAATTTCAATTGTTATCAGATTGTGGGGAATATTCATACGAACAATTCCTCCAAAGACACCCTGTCAATATATTCGATGGTTTGGCCTCTATTGATTTAAGTTCACGTTTTTGGCGTTTCCGACCACTGTGCACTGGCGTCTCTCACGGATGCAATAAACAACTTGCAGACAGAAATAAAGCAGTTGTCTAGACCGACCCCATCTATTCCGACACCAGTAATCAACCGCTGGGCCCCAATCGAACCTCGTCGAGCTACTAAACGGCCTCGTGGACCCGACCTGGCGCAAAACGCATTAGAATGCCAATCCGGCTCAAAACAGATAGGGGAAAATGTTTTTTACGTTCCAATCTGTGTAAAACCGGTAGATAAGTTTTTGCGTTACTTGTTTCGTATGAGACCAGAAATAACAAATAATGAAATTACCGCTATGGTACGGGCAAACCTGAAAATGTCGCAGAACCCTGAGGTGGTCAGCTGGTAGCCAACGGAAAGGATATCAATTGCATGACCTTCGTTTCATTCAAAGTTGGTTTGGATCTTGAGTTGAAAACTGCCGCACTGGATCCTTCGACTTGGCCTGAAGGGATTTTGTTTCGTCAATTCGAGGAAAGGATATTCCTTTTCCAAAATTTCGGAAATCTCCTTTTGTGAACTTAACGCCAGCACCTATAACACCGAAAGGAGTCGGAGGACATCACTAGCTGTGTGTAGCGTTGGATCAATGCGTTCTATTGTGGATGGTGGGAACTCTCGGGTTCCCATCACAGGCGAGTATTGTAACATTTTTATACGACCCCAACACTCATTCACTCCGTGTTGCAGCATGCTCCCCTTGCGGACGACGACACCGCCTGCTGCTCCAACGCTTCACTCGATGCTGCTGATCAGTCCGCAGCCCGTAGCATTGAGGATAGTTTTACAACACGCTCTGTGGATAATAGTTTTTCGCAAACTAACGCGAATGATATAACGGACCAGCTGGAGCCAATAACAAGCATTGAAGATGCCCCCGTGCTTCCCGATCCAGGAGAGCCCTTCACTAGTATCCGTGTTTACTACCAAAACGTACGCGGCCTAAGAACTAAAATAGACGCATTCTTCTTGGCCGTTTCGGAAGCTGCCCTGTCAAAAAAAAATGCGGACGAACATGGTCAGGCGATTTAAACAGTTTGACGTTTAACTCAACTCGCCTGTGCGAATTGCCCCTAGGAACAAATGCAATTCGCGAATGCGATTTAAAGGCAATTTCAACACTTAGACAAATTTTCTGGCGGCTGAAAAGGACTTGGTTGTTTTTGCGTTTTTCAAACATGGCGGTTCATGGTTGGCTTAAGCTTAAAATAGTTTTTTTAACGATTGGCGTGTTCTCGCTTGTATTTTGTTTGTCTAGTGCGCTTCATTTAGCCAACGAATGTGAGAAATTATGGAATCGTGTGTAAACTCTTAATAAAAGTCAGATTGTGGTAAGTTTGGGTGTGCAATGGCAATTTCATTATTGATTCTTCCTATAGTTTGGTGGTGATTACCTAGTGTAGTGATAAGTGTATGTGAGTAGATAATGAATCCGAAAATAAGTAATATTTGTAATTTTCATATTAGGCAATAAAGGGCGATTAAATGGCGCGTTCCTTGGGCGATTTGAGGGCGGGTAGAGCGGCTAAAAAATGACGGCGGCAAATCGCCCAAATGTTGCATTTGAAATAGCCCCCTAATTACCAGCAATTTGCTGGCAAATTCAAGGGCAATTAGCGCATCCGAGTTGGCAAATAGCCGTTAGCCAACAACTTGCCCTTTTTGACTGGGTGAGTACGACATAATAGTCCTAACGGAAACCTGGCTAAATGCTCAAATATTTTCCGCATAACTGTTTGGATCATATAGAACGGCAATACTTTTGTTATCGATTTGAATTATCGGGTTTTCAGGAGTCACACCAGCTTCACGAAACATTTTCTGACTGGTTGTAGACTGGTCCATCACCAGCGCTATCGGAATTAGTCCAGCATCACGAATAGCTATAACACTTTTTCACCATTTTCATTTGGATCTCATTTTCAAGGCTATTGTGAGCTAGGAGATATCCAATTGGCTATAAAAATGTAAAATATACGTAAAATTATTAATAATAAATATTGCAATTTACCTGCTTGAGCCTGCGGTATATTCCAGTGACCATTCCGACTACAGCTTCAGTTTCCAGTTTTATGGGGTCGTTCTGCTCGATCTTGCGAGCAATGCCGTGGTCCGGAAATCCATAAAACGTGTCGGATTTTCCAGAATAAGTCAGCTCAGGTTTTACAGACATTCCATCCAGACAGATCATTACCATCTTTTCCCGTTTGGTTCGCAAAAACTTAACCTTGTTTTTGATTCGATTCAGGATGGCTTTTATGCGGTAGTATAACTTGCTTTGAATTCTGTATCCCGAGCAAACGAAAAGCCCATAATGCCTTCATGCTCATGGGGTTTGCCATGGGTGCTTGAAATGGGTTCAACCCATGAAAACGCCATCACCATGGTCCGGTAGATCCCATATAAAATACCATATGGTGGTGTATTTATGGGTTATTGAGACCATTTTATGGTGATGGTTCTGAATTTTGGCACGGACCTTGTTTAAGGTCTTTTCAAGGGGCTATGTGGTGTTTGAACCCATGAGTATTTGCTCGGGATGTAACGGTATGTGCGAGGAATAAATTCCTGCGGCGAATTTGATCGTTGCTGGGTGGTAACGGAGGGCCATTGGACGTCGAGATGCATTGATAAGCGAATCTTTTATAACTGGGTTAGCTGCGGCCAGTTCCCCAAGCTTTTCTATAGCAGATTTTCGTTTTTCTAATACCTTCAACTCCTTTCTTAGCGTTAAAACCACTCGTTTTTTTTCGCTTGACAGTTTCCAAGCGTCGCTTACTAGTTTGTGTAGAAACGAAAAGCTTACGACGAACTGACAGGAGTCGTAGCTTGAGATTTCGAGCAGCTTCCTTTTCAACTTTTATCTGATCTCGTAATCTGATTTATTGATCTCGTAATCTGATTTATTGATGGCTTGACCAAAGAAGTTTCGATGATTTGGCAATGTTCGGAAAAAATGGTCGGAGCAGATTTTTTTCTTCCGGAATGCTTGCACTCTATCCGATTCAAACATCTGTGTTTCCTCTGGAGAGTTACAAGCCTCCACCCACAAGAAACATCTAAACAAATTGAACATTGTTCACTTTCGCAACGCAAGAACAACATTGATAAATACTTACAGTGCTTCGTTTCTTGGGAACCTGAAAAATGATTTGCCATTACCACAATTAACACTTCCCTCGTGATTACCACAGGTGTAAAACTCGCATTTTCTTCCCATTTTCAAAGAATAGAATAACAATTAGAAGCTTAATGGAGCAAACGAAGATAAAACAAGAAAATGGCGTAATTTGACACTTGCGCTCCAGCTGCATAGCACCGATTGCTGCTCCACCTACAAACGTTTTCTAAGTGTGTTTCAGTCGCTCGCTCAATTTGAAATGGCAGTTGCAGGGGTTTACACTTATTTAGAATGCGAGCTTGAACGTCTGTTATCTGTGATTATATTCATATAATCACAGAAAACAACTACATACGGGGAACGTGCCATTTAAGCCAATATAATCTGATTCCTGATGATCGAACAAAAATATTTAAAAAAAAACCTGTTTTAATCCACCTAGCGGTGCAATTGTGCCTTTCTCAATCATGAACACGAGAATTTTCTAGTTGCTTATATTTATTAAAAGCTTTTAAATGTATACATTACAATTTTATTATACGTGACTTGACAACTATATACAAGAAAATAAATCATTATTCGAGTTCTAAAATTTTGCAAAAGAAAGTCGATTTTTATAAAAAATTTTTTTCGAGATAACATAAAATCTCGACGTTTCATGCATTATAAAGATGTTTGGCATCAAAAATACGAATTCGATTTCTGAAATTGCATAGGGTCCCCCCTTTAAAAAAAATTTGAGCTCCGGCTTATATGGGTATTTCATATGTGACCGGACGGTTTAGTCTATATTTCCGGACCCATATAAGCAATCCGTACGAAATTTTATAGACATCTGTGGGGATATTATAGCTATCATTTGGGACTAAGTTTGTGAAAATCAATTTTGAAAGATGGCCGCTTTTCCCGGGCTCTTCCGGAACCGTCTATAGTGGTCAATGTAGTCAACGAAAGTTTGGTTGGCCGTCGGTAACCTAGAACAGCAAATTTAAGTTGTTTGAGAGAAATTTTAGCGAAATTTTTACCATTTTTGCTTTCATCGGAGTATCGATTTGAATCGCAATTTGCAATGTGATCGCACGCCACAACCTGTAACTCCGGAACCGGAAGTCGGATCGGGATGAAATTAAATAGCCGTTTACGGGGGCGCAACACATTTCATTTGAGACTAAGTTTGGTTGAATCGGTCTAGCCAGCTCCGAGAAACCGATGTGACTGTTATTCTGAATTTGGATACTTCCGCCGGGGGGTTCCAGATCCGATGATGGTGGCCAAAAAGACTTTGAATGGATGTTAGTCACCTAATACTACAAATCGAAGCAGTTGTGATCATATTTAGGAAAAATTTTCACCTTTATACATTCATTGCAGAATTTATTAAAATCGACATTTTCTGCAAGATCGTGCTCACCACCCTGTAATTCCGGAACCGGAAGTCGGATCCATCAGAAATTCAATAGCAGCCTATGGGAACGTTGTATCTTTCATTTGAGACTAAGTTTGTCAAAATCGGTTCAGCCGTCTCTGAGAAAAATGAGTGACATTTTTGGTCACATACACATACAGACGCACATACACACACATACATACACACGCACAGACATTTGTCGAACTCGACGAACTGAATCGAACGGTATATGTCACTCGGTCCTCCGGACCTCCGTTAAAAACTCGGTTTCAGAGCAATTGCAATACCTTTCTATTGAAAAAGGCAAAACGTGTGTAAACATTTGAATTAATATACGATAAACACTAGCACCACCACACCAACCTATCCCAATTATCCGTCAAATCCATTCCGGAACCGGTTCGAAATCGTGAATGGATTCATTATGGAATCTTGCTCAAAGAAAACAACCGATTCCGACTCTATCGGTTGATGCATTTGAGCTGGAATTCATGCTGGAAGTCCGAACCGGTTCCGGACTAGTTTGACTGGGTAGAGGAATAACCGCTGTCAATTCTGTCAAACTCAGCCACAAAAAAGATGAAGACACCCAGTCAAAAAGGGCAAGTTGCTGGCTAACGGGGGGCTATTTGCCAACTCGGATGCGCTAATTGCCCTTGAATTTGCCAGCAAATTGCTGGCAATTAGGGGGCTATTTCAAATGCAACATTTGGGCGATTTGCCGCCGTCATTTTTAGCCGCTCTACCCGCCCTCAAATCGCCCAGGGAACGCGCCATTTAATCGCCCTTTATTGCCTAATATGAAAATGAGTTTACACACGATTCCACAATTTCCCACATTCGTTGGCTAAATGAAGTGCACTAGACAAACAAAATACAAGCGAGAACACGCCAATCGTTAAAAAAATATTTTAAGCTTAAGCCAACCATGAAACGCCATGTTTGAAAAACGCAAAAACAACCAAGTTCTTTTCAGCCGCCAGAAAATTTGTCTAAGTGTTGAAATTGCTTTTAAATTGCATTCGCGAATTGCATTTGTTCCTAGGAGCAATTCGCACAGGCGAGTTGAGTTAAACGTCAAACTGTTTAAATCGCCTGACCATGTTCGTCCGCATTTTTTTTTGACAGGACAGTAGCGCACCTGGTAATGGATTTTTCATTAAAGCCTTAAAATAAGTAGGCGGTGTTGGGCACCTGGGCGAATAAAAAACTTTTGACGTAGGACTACGTCTTTGTTTTCGATATAGGGGTGCACGTTGCAAATTCTACAAAAATGGTATGTAACGAAAAGTGGTCCAATTTTAAACGCATATAATTCATCCATCTCACGATAAATATTCAAATTTTTTGCGCATGTCGCCCCGAAATACTTCTAAGAATAGATTCCGATAGATAAACCCAAAGATCTTTGATATCATGGTATTAAAAATTTAAATAATGAGCAACCTAGTCAAAATATCGCGCATTTACACACAGAAGATAGCGCTTCCCTAATCCAGCACGACAGATTTGTGTACCTATCGCGCTACGCTTCTATGAATGACGTCATCGTCGACTATTTAAACGAACGGATTTCGCCAGTGCAGCAATGACTGCATCACTTAACATGAAAAATAATGTACAGAAATGTAAAAACATGCGAATCAATAAAAATTTCATGTAAAAAAAAAAATAACCAGTGCAGCTCAGTTGCCTGTTGAGCGGCAGACGAAGCAGGTCACTGCGTTGTGTGTTTTCACAGCCAGTGTAGCTGAATTAGAAGTACGTTGCACTGCCTGTTGAGGTACGCTACCCAATGAATGCGACTGTTCTTGCCGTTCAAACACTATGCTATCTTTTGTGTTGTGCTCGTTTCCAGCACACTTTTATGTATAATTATTCGTACACAAAATAGTTTGTACATGCGAGCTCCATTTGCAAACATGGTTAACATAGTGTCGTGGTATTAGTTGTCTCTTTCGCTCTACGCATCATCATCAGCGTTCATTCATTTTGCTTTGTGCTCTTGGGTTTAATGTTTGAGGCGAATGTGTAGGTAGGTAGATCTAATTTGTTGCTAAATTGCCCAACGAAAGTTTATTATTTACGTTCGATCAATTCATTCCCATCACTTGATTCATTTCCACTCAGCCTATAGTATTTTTATTCTACTAATAGGTACATACTACAAAGCCTATTTATGAATTAATACACTGCCACTTGAAAACCGTTGCATAAACGCATCTTGTCCATATATAGAATTGTTTTCGATTCTCGTATATAGTTTCGACATATGATTAAGACCACTGCATTCGCTATATTTGTATGCGTACTTTAGGAAAATTACAATAATGGCAAAATATAACTAGACCAAGCATTCTGGTCCATACATGAAATGTGATTATATTGTCTAAAGTTTGATTTTTCTTCCCTGATCCGGGTTTTTTACCACACACAATCAAAAAGTTTTTACAAGCTAATTCTATAAAGATTTAGTTCCAGGTATTAGTTCGGTCACAGTTTTCTGTCTTCTTTCTTCAGATCTTCTTAAATAAGTTCAATCGGATTCGATCACCTACTACAAATGAAATGACCTGATAACCAAGAAGGTTTGGCCGCTTTTCCCGGGCTCTTCCGGAACCGTCTATAGTGGTCAATGTAGTCAACGAAAGTTTGGTTGGCCGTCGGTAACCTAGAACAGCAAATTTAAGTTGTTTGAGAGAAATTTTAGCGAAATTTTTACCATTTTTGCTTTCATCGGAGTATCGGTTTGAATCGCAATTTGCAATGTGATCGCACGCCACAACCTGTAACTCCGGAACCGGAAGTCGGATCGGGATGAAATTAAATAGCCGTTTACGGGGGCGCAACACATTTCATTTGAGACTAAGTTTGGTTGAATCGGTCTAGCCAGCTCCGAGAAACCGATGTGACTGTTATTCTGAATTTGGATACTTCCGCCGGGGGGTTCCAGATCCGATGATGGTGGCCAAAAAGACTTTGAATGGATGTTAGTCACCTAATACTACAAATCGAAGCAGTTGTGATCATATTTAGGAAAAATTTTCACCTTTATACATTCATTGCAGAATTTATTAAAATCGACATTTTCTGCAAGATCGTGCTCACCACCCTGTAATTCCGGAACCGGAAGTCGGATCCATCAGAAATTCAATAGCAGCCTATGGGAACGTTGTATCTTTCATTTGAGACTAAGTTTGTCAAAATCGGTTCAGCCGTCTCTGAGAAAAATGAGTGACATTTTTGGTCACATACACATACAGACGCACATACACACACATACATACACACGCACAGACATTTGCCGAACTCGACGAACTGAATCGAACGGTATATGTCACTCGGTCCTCCGGACCTCCGTTAAAAACTCGGTTTCAGAGCAATTGCAATACCTTTCTATTGAAAAAGGCAAAACGTGTGTAAACATTTGAATTAATATACGATAAACACTAGCACCACCACACCAACCTATCCCAATTATCCGTCAAATCCATTCCGGAACCGGTTCGAAATCGTGAATGGATTCATTATGGAATCTTGCTCAAAGAAAACAACCGATTCCGACTCTATCGGTTGATGCATTTGAGCTGGAATTCATGCTGGAAGTCCGAACCGGTTCCGGACTAGTTTGACTGGGTAGAGGAATAACCGCTGTCAATTCTGTCAAACTCAGCCACAAAAAAGATGAAGACACCCAGTCAAAAAGGGCAAGTTGCTGGCTAACGGGGGGCTATTTGCCAACTCGGATGCGCTAATTGCCCTTGAATTTGCCAGCAAATTGCTGGCAATTAGGGGGCTATTTCAAATGCAACATTTGGGCGATTTGCCGCCGTCATTTTTAGCCGCTCTACCCGCCCTCAAATCGCCCAGGGAACGCGCCATTTAATCGCCCTTTATTGCCTAATATGAAAATGAGTTTACACACGATTCCACAATTTCCCACATTCGTTGGCTAAATGAAGTGCACTAGACAAACAAAATACAAGCGAGAACACGCCAATCGTTAAAAAAATATTTTAAGCTTAAGCCAACCATGAAACGCCATGTTTGAAAAACGCAAAAACAACCAAGTTCTTTTCAGCCGCCAGAAAATTTGTCTAAGTGTTGAAATTGCTTTTAAATTGCATTCGCGAATTGCATTTGTTCCTAGGAGCAATTCGCACAGGCGAGTTGAGTTAAACGTCAAACTGTTTAAATCGCCTGACCATGTTCGTCCGCATTTTTTTTGACAGGACAGTAGCGCACCTGGTAATGGATTTTTCATTAAAGCCTTAAAATAAGTAGGCGGTGTTGGGCACCTGAGCGAATAAAAAACTTTTGACGTAGGACTACGTCTTTGTTTTCGATATAGGGGTGCACGTTGCAAATTCTACAAAAATGGTATGTAACGAAAAGTGGTCCAATTTTAAACGCATATAATTCATCCATCTCACGATAAATATTCAAATTTTTTGCGCATGTCGCCCCGAAATACTTCTAAGAATAGATTCCGATAGATAAACCCAAAGATCTTTGATATCATGGTATTAAAAATTTAAATAATGAGCAACCTAGTCAAAATATCGCGCATTTACACACAGAAGATAGCGCTTCCCTAATCCAGCACGACAGATTTGTGTACCTATCGCGCTACGCTTCTATGAATGACGTCATCGTCGACTATTTAAACGAACGGATTTCGCCAGTGCAGCAATGACTGCATCACTTAACATGAAAAATAATGTACAGAAATGTAAAAACATGCGAATCAATAAAAATTTAATGTAAAAAAAAAAATAACCAGTGCAGCTCAGTTGCCTGTTGAGCGGCAGACGAAGCAGGTCACTGCGTTGTGTGTTTTCACAGCCAGTGTAGCTGAATTAGAAGTACGTTGCACTGCCTGTTGAGGTACGCTACCCAATGAATGCGACTGTTCTTGCCGTTCAAACACTATGCTATCTTTTGTGTTGTGCTCGTTTCCAGCACACTTTTATGTATAATTATTCGTACACAAAATAGTTTGTACATGCGAGCTCCATTTGCAAACATGGTTAACATAGTGTCGTGGTATTAGTTGTCTCTTTCGCTCTACGCATCATCATCAGCGTTCATTCATTTTGCTTTGTGCTCTTGGGTTTAATGTTTGAGGCGAATGTGTAGGTAGGTAGATCTAATTTGTTGCTAAATTGCCCAACGAAAGTTTATTATTTACGTTCGATCAATTCATTCCCATCACTTGATTCATTTCCACTCAGCCTATAGTATTTTTATTCTACTAATAGGTACATACTACAAAGCCTATTTATGAATTAATACACTGCCACTTGAAAACCGTTGCATAAACGCATCTTGTCCATATATAGAATTGTTTTCGATTCTCGTATATAGTTTCGACATATGATTAAGACCACTGCATTCGCTATATTTGTATGCGTACTTTAGGAAAATTACAATAATGGCAAAATATAACTAGACCAAGCATTCTGGTCTATACATGAAATGTGATTATATTGTCTAAAGTTTGATTTTTCTTCACTGATCCGGGTTTTTTACCACACACAATCAAAAAGTTTTTACAAGCTAATTCTATAAAGATTTAGTTCCAGGTATTAGTTCGGTCACAGTTTTCTGTCTTCTTTCTTCAGATCTTCTTAAATAAGTTCAATCGGATTCGATCACCTACTACAAATGAAATGACCTGATAACCAAGAAGGTTTGGTTAAATATGAAATACTCGATGTTGATTCGTTGTGATTAAACCATGCGTAAGAAATATATTTGATTTATTATTACTATAAATGTACTAAGAAAATAAATATTTTACATTAAGTAGTATAGTCCTACGTCTACAGTTCGTGCAACCCCATAGGGCTGCCCCTTGTAGTTTTTTTTTCTTCTAGTTACTTCAACATAAGCGAATACAGATGGTTGCTTATATTTTGGACTCCATCAGAACGCGAAATACCTAAACTATAAGGAGTAATTCTCTAGTGCTTTGGTTGTTTAATTATTGACTTCTAATTTAGCGTAGGGGAGTCCAGGGTCTGCTGGCGATGGTTTCACTTATCATATTTTATGTTTTTAATTTAAGAAGATCGTGTAAAAGTGTATGTGTTGCATAAAAGAGTGGACTGTTGGCTGCATTACAGAATTTTAAATATGTGACGCGGAAATCTCGCCAATTTACGACTATACGCACAATGATGCCACCTGGCCACTTTTGATGATAAAGTATGGATCGCGTTAGATGCTTTTTGAATAAAACTGCAAATCAATCGATACTTGTTATTATTTTTCAGCCTCAATGCTCCTGTATTTTAATTTCGGCGCACACTTTGTATTCAAATGCTAAATTTTGAAATTCTTCAGGTGAAATCCCGAAGTAAACAAACAAAAAAACAAATTTTTCTGGTGGTTACGTATATTACATATACGGCCAAGGAAAGTTCTTTTCGTGAATCTAATTAAAAAATCTAGTCATTCGTGGAATAGCTTTGAACTCGCCCTAAATAACAAAAATGCTGAAATTTAAAAACTACCTAGGGTAATGAGCCTATTTTCGCTCTAACCATGCAAAACCGTTGGTTAGAGCGGCGTCAGCCATCTTTGTTCAACGTATTGGTTCAAATGGCGATTTTTGATATCATAATGGGTCATAAGAAGAAAGCAAAGATATTGGTGCCAATTCATACGCATTGCATGAATTGTATTCCGAGTAATTAATGAAATGGTGAGGCACCCTTCCTAATACGACTCAAATAGGCTCTTCACTATAATACGCTCGAAAACTCAATATCACTTAAAACGTGTACGAAACAGAATTTAATGTAACATAAACACATTGGAGAATGGATTAAACAGTACTTGAAGTGCAGAACTAGGGACAGCGCCATATATCTAATACAAAAGGAGAAAGAGAAATTCTGCCAACTAGCCCCAGACTCCCCTAAATATTATTAAATGATAAGAATATCCATATTCTAACAGCAACATTCACCCAAAGTTTTTAAAATATACTTCTTTTCAGCTAAAATTGCACATAATGCTAATTTCGGTACAATAAGTAAAGACTAAAGACTGAAATTTTTTTTCGCCCCGGTGCCCAACACCGCCTCTAGGCGGGCAAAGTATTTTACCAAAAAACCTAAACTTCCGAATTATTCCACTAAACCAATTCACAACTACAGTGAAATGCGAGTAACAGGCTACTCAAAAATATTTTTTTTAGTTATTGAATTTTCCAAAAATAGTTAAAATTTGTTTAATGAAGATTACCACTAAACACAAAATAGTTTTTTCCACGTTTTCCTCGAATTTTCAACTTTGAGCTTCAATTGCCTTTTGACAGAAAGCTACGAATATTCAAATAATGTGTGTGTATGAAGGGTGTGAGTGTTGGGAAGAAATGCTAGTGCGGATGACAACATACAATGATGTTTCAGTAGTTTTATTTAGATTTTTGTATAAACCACCTAGAGGCGGTGTTGGGAATTAGAGGGTTAAATTTGCCTTATGAAACCATAAAAAATACAAAAACATGATTTCAGAAGTCGATACGATTTATATGGTTTTTGTAATCGAAAAATATGATTTATTAATGTAGTAAATATAATTTTCATTGCAGCGCCTTATGATTTTCATATATGTCCCAAATGTGAAAAAGTAAGGGTAATTAAAGTAAAAAACAAAATGATCGTCCTGTTGTGCAAGCCTTCGTTATGTGCGGGTTTGTTAAAAAATAATTATTTAAATTTAGTAGTAAAATACAAGCAAATTCCAACACACAAAACTGGACACCTTTCTTTTCCTACAGTTGTATTAATTCATATCTAGCGGCGAATGTTGATTGTTAATATTTCAATATAAATATATTCTTTTTTTCAAAGTATCTTCTTGGCGCGGGGACGAAAAAAAATACTGTATACATTGTTCAAAATATACATAATCAGTTGAGAAACCTTTTTCACGGTTTATTGGCAAAACGCTCAAGCTGAAAATTTATTTATAACTGATTCCACCACCATTTCCAGGAATGCTGAAAATTGTACGAATTTGACGTGCGCCTCAATTATGAAGAATTTGTCCAACTGTATTGGATCCTACTGCCTAAGGAGCTGGTCAGTTCGCAGAAGGACGTGCAGGACATTATGAATACAATGGACCTCAATAAGCAGCACTGCCTGCTCGGGAAGACCAAGATCTACATGCGTGAATCGCAGAAGATGCGGCTGGACATTAGTCTGCACTCGCGATTCATCGACATTATCAAACACATCAGATCCCTTACGGAGGCGTGGCTTACACTTGAAACTTTAAACGCGATTATCACGATCTTTGCGGTGACTACGAGTGCCGAAAAAGTTTTCAACCGATTTCAAAACATTTTTTGCTTGTTCGTAATTTAACTGCCGTGTCCTTGAACGATTCCATTTTTTCGTCAAAATTGTCATATCAATGTTATGGATTTGTTAATAATTTTTTTCAGGTGAAAATGGTGTTTCTATGGAAAAATCGTTCCCGTTTCCAAAAAGAAGAGCAATTTTTTCAATCAATCGTTCCAGGACACCACAGATACATACACCAATGATTTTTTTTAGTTTTATGCTTCCAGTTGAGCTGTTGGACTGGAATCGTTGTCACAGCAAACCTCTTTGAACAAAACGCGTTTTGCGGAAATTGCTATAACTTCGACCATTATTCATATTTTTATGTTCTCAATCGGATTTTGCAAATTGGACATTGTACTACGCTAGACGTATAACAAGTATTTCATAAAAATATGGCTACATACCTTTACATAAATTCAAACTTTTCCCTTTTCCGCATTTCAACATATATAACTTCTTAAATGATGTAATTTTTTATCAAACTTGATAAGGACATATCTACTAAAGTAATTATTGAAGTAGAATACTTCTAACGTTTCAATATAGGGGTCCCGTTTCAAAGTTTCGTCTGAGATATTTTCCCAGTTTTAAAATGCGAATAACTTCTGTTGTACTGATCGAAATCGCTATATTTTTGCGCAATCTGATCGGAAATATGTGCACGTATATTGTATTTGAATCCGCAAAATGTACTATTACTATAAACACAGAGAACAGACGTCCATCTTCAGCATTCAACTTGTGTAAAAATCTCTAACGGTTTCGAAGGTAGTTGGGATATCCAAACCAGGTGCGCTACTGTCGTCATGTTTTGACATTAAAAATGTCTTACTCCACTATCTGGGGCTAGGTGTCATTCTAAAATCTAAACTATCTCCCATGTAACGAAACTATGTAAGGTTTGCACGCTTATAACTCCGATATTACTAGATGGATTTTAATCATTCACACACCAACCGATTCAGAAACACCTAACTTAAATATTGATAATAATTTAATATCTCCCCAATAAAAGTAGATTTTTGGAAATTGATAAAATTAAAAAGTTCACGAAAACGGGGAAATTACCATTCGTGAGGCAGATTTCTCAGACACAGCCGTCCATAGAGGGCACCTTATTGGCTCAATCACACACGAAAAGTCATAAATAGAAGCGACGCATGTCCGTTTAAATCAGTTGTTGCTCTTATCCCATGCGAGTAACATCGTCTCCGGGCGATGCAATAAGCGCTATCGATTTTCGGCAACGTTGGCATTTGCACACACTCGCACCTAAGTGACTAAACCATATAGGGGAAGATGGGGTAAAACGCACCCCCTAAGGAAAGATGATCATAACTCAACTGTAGAACATCTATTGGGAGAATTTAATTAATTATATCGTTTTGCCAACAGTTTCCTCTGTAATCACAATCATAACGCTTTGCAAAATATTCAAAAACATGAAAATAATTCAATTCTTCAAAATCACTAAAAATTACCTTTTGAAAAATAAGCGGGGCAAAACGCATCTGAGCGCAACATGCACCACAACAACGGGGCATAATGTACTATAACAACGGGGCGGAATGCACCGCAACAACGGGGCATAATGCTCGGCGAACAAGCACGTAGTGTTGTTTTCTGACGGGATTTAACAAAAGTGTGCCATTAAATAGCCTAAGGGTATGCAATTAGTAGGTTTTCAGAGTGATTTTTCGATTAAAAACCAGCAAAATCAAAGAAGAGGGCATTTTGCCCCCGATGGAGCAGAGATATAAATTTAGCAAAAAGTGAATTATGTGGTAGATTTTTCATATACAGTGCAACAGAATAATGAGCTACGGTATAAATAGAACTGGAATGCACTGATATAATAGTAAAACAGCATTTATAAAAGCTGAAAATTCTTGTTGCACGAGCCACAATAATTACATGAGAAGAGTACGTTATTGTTTTTTGTTTATTTCTCGAGCTGCTATTGATGTACGGTTATCAAACTTTGACAGTGTATGTTTATTATGACGGACTTCCGACTGGTGTTACCCTTTTCTAGAAATTTTCAGCAGTTTTCGATATAAGCAAGGGGTGCATTTTGCCCCGGGGGTGGGTTTTACCCCATCTTCCCCTACGGTTAGTTTATAAATAGAGGTGACGCGTACACGTTTGAATCAGTTTTTGTTCTTATGTCGAACGGGTAAGATTGTGGCACTACAATAAGCGGTAGACGCTATGCATTTTCGGCAGCGGTGGCCGTGTTCGGATTTTTCGGCTACCAGCACGATTTCACAGAATGATTTGCAAAGTGGGTGGACGGGGTGGTTTGGATTTAATTCAATACGGTGTGTGCTGCTTAAGAGTGTTGCGTTTGAAAAAAATATATTTTCATGCATGCGTGTGCGTTGTAACTTGGTAATCCATGTTTACGGCGCTTATAGCTGCGTAGGGTAAAGAGCCTATTGGTTTTTCATATGTTTCATATTTCGGTCATATGTGTTTTATCAGTAAGGCATCTGACAACGTACTTCTGTAGTTATAGTTATTAGTTATCAGCAGCGTAGTATTTTATATAGGGGAGTACACTCAGGTTTTTTACGCGTTTTTTGCGCGGTATTTTTTACGCGGATTTTGAAATTTACGCGGTTTTCATTTACGCGTTTTTTTTAAATTAACGTGGTTTTCATTTACGCGGCCTGTATTCCCTGCGTAAAAAAAACTTGAGTGTAATTGCATCGGAAACAATCACATTCCCAGGAGAACTTTTTGTTTTCTAATTTCAAACACTTTTGTTTCGTACTGCACACAACGAAAAATTTTAAAACAGAATTTACCGTCCAAGCAGCAGTTTAAGCGGGTGTTCTTTTTCGATTAAAATTCAAGCCATGTCTTAAGCGTTACTGGACTTAAAATTGTTTTCCCAGTTTATCCAGTCAAAGTATCTGTCCTGCCCTATGTATTTAAAACACAGTTCTAATTGCGTTTTAAAGTATACAACAAATAGAGCGGTTGGGTATACTAATTTAAATTTTAAAATAAATCTTTTAAATTATGAAACAAACCGCTGTACTGAAAATATAATTATGTCAGTCCTATTACCACATAAAACACCTATATAACATAAAACGCTACAGAATTGGTTTAATAATACAATGTTTACACTACAGAGTTATAACACGTTATAATCATTAGCAACAAGAAAAATGTCACCAAGATACCCTCTAAGAACGGTTGGTTTCAAAATCGTCCAATCAAGGACGTTCGTTGGACCAATTTGGACAACGTCCAAATAACCATTCAACGAAAGTCCATCGTTGGACCCGTGTTGAACGATTTTGAAACAATTTTTTGGACGTCTCAGTGGGTAGCATCACGGATTTCGTTTTAACTGGCAGTGCGAACGTTGTATAACAATGTAATTTATCAAATAATTTCATTTGTTCGACCACTAATCGATCAAAAAAATACTTAACCTTAAGATTGTTTACCTTAGTTCATTAGTACATTATTGAAAATTTAAATCTGAAGAATCTGTGTATTTCCCTTTGCGGGCGTGGGCTTCCTCATAACAGTACTCAATATGGAGCTTTTCTTTTGAATATATTTTCTGGACAGACCAGCCTATTTTTACTAGATGGATCAGCAAAATAATGCCAATCAGCTAGTGAGATACTTGATTAATTGTAATAATAGATTACCGTTAAATGACCTTCAATAAATTATGTTTTAATGGGGAGGGTGTATAGCAAATTGTAACATATGAAAACAGGAGAGTGAGCAAGAACGTTAGTCGATATGTGTGATAGATAAAATTCATTTGCACACTCTTGAAAAAAGCTACATTTTCAATGTCGCCGTGGTCGTGTCCTGTACACAACCCTTTAATTTTTTTGTGGCTGAGTTCGACTGAATTGACAGCGGTTATTCCTCTACCCAGTCAAACTAGTCCGGACTTCCAGCATGAATTCCAGCTCAAATGCATCAACCGATAGAGTCGGAATTGGTTGTTTTCTTTGAGCAAGATTCCATAATGAATCTATTCACGATTTCGAACCGGTTCCGGAATGGATTTGACGGATAATTGGGATAGGTAGGTGTGGTGGTGCTAGTGTTTATCGTATATTAATTCAAATGTTTACACACGTTTTGCCTTTTTCAATAGAAAGGTATTGCAATTGCTCTGAAAACCGAGTTTTTAACGGAGGTCCGGAGGACCGAGTGACATATACCGTTCGATTCAGTTCGTCGAGTTCGGCAAATGTCTGTGCGTGTGTATGTATGTGTGTATGTGTGTGTATGTGCGTCTGTGTGTGTATGTGACCAAAAATGTCACTCATTTTTCTCAGAGATGGCTGAATTGATTTTGACAAACTTAGTCTCAAATGAAAGATACAACGTTCCCATAGGCTGCTATTGAATTTCTGATGGATCCAACTTCCGGTTCCGGAATTACAGGGTGGTGAGCACGATCACGCAGAAAATGTCGATTTTAATAACTTCTGCAATGAATGTATAAAGATGAAAATTTTTCCTAAATATGATCACAACTGCTTCGATTTGTAGTATTAGGTGACTAACATCCATTCAAAGTCTTTTTGGCCACCATCATCGGATCTGGAACCCCCCGGCGGAAGCATCCAAATTCAGAATAACAGTCACATCGGTTTCTCGGAGCTGGCTAGACCGATTCAACCAAACTTAGTCTCAAATGAAATGTGTTGCGCCCCCGTAAACGGCTATTCAATTTCATCCCGATCCGACTTCCGATTCCGGAGTTACAGGTTGTGGCGTGCGATCACATAGCAAATTGCGATTCAAACCGATACTCCGATGAAAGCAAAAATGGTAAAAATTTCGCTAAAATTTCTCTCAAACAACTTAAATTTGCTGTTCTAGGCTACCGACGGCCAACCAAACTTTCATTGACTACATTGACCACCATAGACGGTTCCGGAAGTGCCCGGGAAAAGCGGCCATCTTTCAAAATTGATTTTCACAAACTTAGTCCCAAATGATAGCTATAATATCCCCACAGATGTCTATAAATTTCGTACGGATCGCTTATATGGGTCCGGAAATATAGACTAAACCGTTCGGTCACATATGAAATACCCATATAAGCCGGAGCTCAAATTTTTTTTAAAGGGGGGACCCTATGCAATTTCAGAAATCGAATTCGTATTTTTGATGCCAAACATCTTTATAATGCATGAAACGTCGAGATTTTATGTTATCTCGAAAAATTTTTTTTTATAAAAATCGACTTTTGCAAAATTTTAGAACTCGAATAATGATTTATTTTCTTGTATATAGTTGTCAAGTCATGTATAATAAAATTGTAATGTATACATTTGAAAGCTTTTAATAAATATAAGCAACTAAAAAATTCTCGTGTTCATGATTGAGAAAGGCACAATTGCACCGCTAGGTGGATTAAAACAGGTTTTTTTAAAATATTTTTGTTCGATCATCAGGAATCAGAATATATTGGCTTAAATGGCACGTTCCCCGTATGTAGTTGTTTTCTGTGATTATATGAATATAATCACATATAACAGACGTTCAAGCTCGCATTCTAAATAAGTGTAAACCCCTACAACTGCCATTTCAAATTAAGCGAGCGACTGAAACACACTTAGCAAACGTTTGTAGGTGGAGCAGCAATCGGTGCTATGCAGCTGGAGCGCAAGTGTCAAATTACGCCATTTTCTTGTTTTATCTTCGTTTGCTCCATTAAGCTTCTAATTGATATTCTATTCTTTGAAGATGGGAGGAAATGCGAGTTTTACACCTGTGGTAATCACGAGGGAAGTGTTAATTGTGGTGATGGCAAATCATTTTTCAGGTTCCCAAGAAACGAAGCACTGTAAGTATTTATCAATGTTGTTCTTGCGTTGCGAAAGTGAACAATGTTCAATTTGTTTAGATGTTTCTTGTGGGATGAGGCTTGTAACTCTCCAGAGGAAACACGAATGTTTGAATCGGATAGAGTGCAAGCATTCTGGAAGAAAAAAATCTGCTCCGACCATTTTTTTTCCGAACATTACCAAATCATCGGAACTTCTTTGGTCAAGCCATCAATAAATCAGATAACGAGATCAATAAATCAGATTACGAGATCAGATAAAAGTTGAAAAGGAAGCTGCTCGAAATCTCAAGCTACGACTCCTGTCAGTTTGTCGTAAGCTTTTCGTTTCTACACAAACTAGTAAGCGACGCTTGGAAACTGTCAAGCGAAAAAAACGAGTGGTTTTAACGCTTAGAAAGGAGTTGAAGGTATTAGAAAAACGAAAATCTGCTATGGAAAAGCTTGGGGAACTGGCCGCAGCTAACCCAGTTATAAAAGATTCGCTTATCAATGAATCTCGACGTCCAATGGCCCTCCGTTACCACCCAGCAACGATCAAATTCGCCGCAGGAATATATCCTAGTGGCCCTCGCACATACCGTAACATACGGAATTCAAAGCAAGTTATACTACCGCATAAAAGCCATCCTGAATCGAATCAAAAACAAGGTTAAGTTTTTGCGAATCAAACGGGAAAAGGTGGTAATGATCTGTCTGGATAGAATGTCTGTAAAACCTGAGCTGACTTATTCTGGAAAATCCGACACGTTTTATGGATTTCCGGACCACGGCATTGCTCGCAAGATCGAGCAGAACGACCCCATAAAACTGAAAACTGAAGCTGTAGTCGGAATGGTCACTGGAATATACCGCAGGTTCAAGCAGGTAAATTGCAATATTTATTATTAATAATTTTACGTATATTTTACATTTTTACAGCCAATTGGATATCTCCTAGCTCACAATAGCTTTGGAAATGAGATCCAAATGAAAATGGTGAAAAAGTGTTATAGCTATTCGTGATGCTGGACTAATTCCGATAGCGCTGGTGATGGACCAATCTACAACCAGTCAGAAAATGTTTCGTGAAGCTGGTGTGACTCCTGAAAACCCGATAATTCAAATCGATAACAAAAGTATTGCCGTTCTATATGATCCAAACAGTTATGCGGGAAATATTTGAGCATTTAGCCAGGTTTCCGTTAGGACTATTATGTCGTACTCAGCTTCCGAAACGGCCAAGAAGAATGCGTCTATTTTAGTTCTTAGGCTGCGTACGTTTTGGTGGTAAACACGGATACTAGTGGAGGGCTCTCCTGGATCGGGAAGCACGGGGGCATCTTCAATGCTTGTTATTAGCTCCAGCTGGTCCGTTATATCATTCGCGTTAGTTTGCGAAACACTATTATCCACAGAGCGTGTTGTAAAACTATCCTCAATGCTACGGGCTGCGGACTGATCAGCAGCATCGAGTGAAGCGTTGGAGCAGCAGGCGGTGTCGTCGTCCGGAAGGGAAGCATGCTGCAACACGGAGTGAATGAGTGTTGGGGTCGTATAAAAAATGTTACAATACTCACCTGTGATGGGAACCCGAGAGTACCCACCATCCGCAATAGAACGCATTGAGCCAACGCTACACACAGCTAGTGATGGCTTGCACGATTCAGTCGTACTGGCGGGTGTACCGGCAAAGTTTCCTGACGAAGCTGCGAAAGGATGCGGTCACCATCAAACAGAGCGCTTTACGGGGCTGAATTGTGGGAATCTATTTTGGAAAGCTACTTAACACTGCCTTCATTGCTTACAGCAAGACAGGCATGACTAACCCACGTGAAATGCCTCGTGCTTGCATTCTTGCAAATAAGGCTATTGACGCGTGTCTCATATCGGAGCTCACAACTCGCGATATCTGTGTTGTCACAGTTACACTGACTGGCGGAAACGTAGACAATATATATATATATATATATATATATATATATATATATATATATATATATATATATATATATATATATATATATATATATATATATATATATATATATGTATATATATATATATATATATATATATATATATATATATATATATATATATATATATATATATATATATATATATATATATATATATATATATATATATATATATATATATATACATCCAAAGGGGGTGTTAAAGAAACCTTTTTCTGATCCAACGGTGAAGCAACGGTTAGATGCGATTCCCAAGAATCACCGCTTAAACTGCTTAGTTCAGTAAAAGCAAATCTGTCTGGAAAGTACGATGCTGACGTTCAAAAAGCTCTGAAACCCAGAGTAAAAATTGCTGGTTTCACTGACGATATCACTGCGGAGAATTTCGTGGAAAAATTGGTAAAGCAAAACAATCTTTCGGAGTCTGCTAACGTAACGGTGATATGAGTTGTGCAAAACGAAAACCACACAGACAATCCTATGTCCGCTTTTCTTGAAACCGGTGTCGAAACCTTCGAAGAACTGATAAAGCTGCAACGTGTCAACTTAGGTTGGATGCGCTGCAAAATTACTGAATGTGTCAACGTGTTTCGCTGCTTTCGGTGTTCTGAGTACGGCCATAAAGCTGAAGCATGCACGAAGCCCCATGCTGTCCAATTTGTGCCGAAGGACACAAGTCTGAAGAATGTGTTTCAACCTTCCGAAAGTGCATAAACTGCCACAATGCCAATACCGCGAGAACTGATGCTGACCAAATACAAGTAGATCATGCCTCCTGGAGCTCTGAGTGTCCACTGTACCAAACTCGTCTTCGGCAGTCACGTTGAATCATTGACTACAACACCTAGCAACTAACACAACACCGTGAAACCGGTTTCGTTGTTCGTCAAATAATCCCTCCGGTCAAACGACAAATCAACCACAGCAACCATGATTTTATATCCCTGACATTCCTTCCTGACAACGGATCCGGTTTATGTCTATCAGTTTCTTATGTGGCAGCGACGCCATCGGAGAATGAATCTTGGTTAGAACAACGAAGCAGCAACGATGGCGACCTCATCTGGCCAGATCCACAATTGCATCTCTCCGACGGGTGCAATCAGCCCGATTCCTCCAACTACGTTCACGGGACTTGTGTGTTATGGCAGCGACATTTCCCGGTCAGGTAAAGCTAAGGAGGTATATGTCCTCCCGAAGCTACTCAAGATACTGCGCACCTGAAATTAGATCCACAATTGCAGTTTGTCGACGGATGTAATCAGGCCGATTCCATCAACGACGTTCATCTGTTTTCTAAGGAACTTGTATGCTATGGCAGCGACATTTCCAGGTCAGGTAAAGGTAAGGAGGGTATATATCCTCCCGAAGCTACTCAAGATACTGCGCACCTTAAATTAGATCCACAATTGCAGCTTGTCGACGGAGGCAACCAGCCTGATTCCATCGACGACGTTCATCTGTTTTCTAAGGAACTTGTATGCTATGGCAGCGACCTTTCCCGGTCAGGTAAAGCTAAGGAGGGTATATGTCCTCCCGAAGCTACTCACGATACTGCGCACCTTAAATTAGATCCACAATTGCAGTTTGTCGACGGATGCAATCAGCCTGATTCCATCAACGACGTTCATCTGTTTTCTAAGAAACTTGTATGCTATGGCAGCGACCTTTCCCGGCCAGACCCACAATTGCAGCTTGCCGATGGGCACAATCAGCTAGAACCCATCACCGACGCCCATCTGCTTGCCACGGAACTTGGCAGCGACCCTTTCCGGTCAGATCTACAATTGCAGCTTACCAACGGACGTGATCAGCTTAACTCCGTCACCGATGACCATCTGCTTGCCACGGAACATGAATGCGATAGTAGTGACCTTCTCCGGTCAGGTAAAAATAAGGAGGGTATATGTCCTCCCGAAGCTACTATAGATTCTGCGCACCCTAAATCCGATCCACAATTGCAGTTTACCACCGTTTACAATCAGTTTGATTCTATCACCGACGCCTGTATGTTGACAACGAAATCTGGAAGCAGAGACTACGATATGCTCCGGTCAGATAACAGCAGTCTAAAACAATTAGAGCAATTTGAAGTTTCTGCTTTTGTTTAAACATGTAAATGCAATGAATGTATATGTTCTTCCGAAGTAGGACATACAGATGCTGCTCCCGCTGAAAATCCACCCCTATTACAGTCAGACGCCACCACCATCGCCGCTCGTCTTTCTACTGCTCAACCATCAGGACACTATCTGGAGGAACAACTTACTATCTACTACCAGAACGTGAGAGGACTACGCACAAAAATTGACGAGTTGTTCGTCGCTGTTTCAGAGGCCGAATATGATGTCGTTGTTCTAACCGCAACATGGCTGAATGATCAAATCTATTCGATCCAGTTATTCGGCCCAAGGTACACGGTTTACCGTAAAGATCGCGATCCAGACAGTACAGGGAAAAAACGTGGTGGTGGTGTGCTTATTGCAGTGTCCAACCGGCTCTCGTCCAAACATAAAACGGATAGTAACGATCTCGAACAACTATGGGTAGATATTCGCGGGCGCGATACTAATATTTGTGTAGGCGTAGTATACATTTCCCCTGATTCCGCAAGTGATATAGATATTATTCAGAAGCACATTTGTACCGTAAATAACAGACGAAATCGAACCCTGGATCTCCTGTTCGTAAATGAAGAAGCTTCTATTAACTGCGCCGTTTCAGAAGCCCTTGAGCCATTAGTTGCCTGTGACGCATATCATCCTCCTCTTCTAGTAATGCAGATTTGTCCCCAGTTGGTTATTTTTGACGAAATTCTGGATGTCAGGGAGTTCAACTTTTCAAAGACTGATTTCTCGAGGCTTCAAAGTTCACTACAGGCAATTGATTGGGAGACTTTGGTAAATTCCGCGATCGATGTAGATGTTGCCGTAGAAAAACTTTCACTGGTCCTGAAACAGCTATTCAGAATAACAGTTCCCGCACCACGTCCCCGACCAAAACCGGCATGGTCCAATCGTCAGCTACGTAAGCTGAAAAGATTGCGAGCAGCTGCGCTTCGGCATTACACCAGCCGACGAAACGCCATTACAAAACGAGAGTTTATTCAAGCTAGCAACAGTTACAAGACATATAATCGGTTCCTCTATTCAAGACACGTAGCACAAACCCAATCAAACCTGAAACAAAATCCAAAGCAGTTTTGGTCTTTCGTTAACGGAAAACGCAAAGAAAATGGGCTTCCTTCCAGTATGTTCCTTGCAAGTGAAACTCCAAGTGGCATCTGTGACCTATTCGCTCAACATTTCTCGAGTGTGTTTAAAAAGGACTCGGCTAACTCCACTCAGGTGGAATATGACCTTCAGAATGTCCCTCATGATGTAATTAATGTAGGTAATATCCAATTTACTGACGAAGACATTTTAACTGCCATGAGAAAGCTAAAGTCTTCAACATCAGCAGGACCAGATGGTATTCCTTCCATTATACTGAAAAGATGCGCAAGCGCATTGTGTACGCCTTTAAGGCTAATTTTTAATCAATCACTGTTGCAATCGGCGTTTCTCGTGTGTTGGAAAAAATCAGTTATGTTTCCCGTTTTTAAAAAAGGTGATAAGCAAAATGTTGCGAACTATCGTGGCATAACCTCACTCTGCGCTGGATCAAAGTTATTTGAGATATTAGTAGGAAACGTGCTGTTTCGTGAGACCAAAGCATACATATCGAAGGATCAACATGGCTTTTTTTCAGGCAGATCGACAACTACTAATCTAGCCGAATTCACTTCGCTCTGTATTAAAAATATTGAAGTTGGATCTCAGGTCGATACTGTATACACGGATCTCAATGCTGCATTCGATCGTGTAGATCACTCTCTTCTACTGGCAAAGATAAAGCGGCTGGGCGGTTCGTTAAATTTCACAGGGTGGCTTAAATCATATTTCGTAAATCGTTCTCTATCTGTAAAATTAGAAAATAGCGAGTCATACAGCTTCATTAACTTGTTGGGAGTGCCTCAAGGGAGCAATCTAGAACCGTTGCTTTTTTCGTTGTTCTTCAATGACGTTTGCTATGTTATACCTCCAGGGTGTAAACTTATATACGCTGATGATCTCAAACTATTTCTCATTGTGCGGTCAATAGAAGATTGCGTGGCACTACAGCGACACTTAGATGCTTTTTGAAATTGGTGTAGTCGCAACTTGCTGGCTCTCAGCGTGGCCAAATGTTCCATAATATCTTTTACTCGCAGAAAAAAATCCAATACTCTGGAGCTACACCATCTCAGGGGAATCGCTAGAGAGAATGACAGTTATCAGAGACCTCGGAGTACTTCTGGACTCCCAACTGACATTCAGAAATCATTACTCTCATGTTATAGCACAGGCAAATAGAAATCTCGTCTTCATTATAAGAATCGCCAAAGAATTCACTAATCCATATTGTTTACGGGCACTCTATTTCTCACTAGTTCGATCTGTCCAGGAAGCTTCAGCATTTGGTGTCCTTATACGAACATTTGGATCAAACGAATAAAAGCAGTGCAGGCAAGATTCCTGCGTTTTGCTCTTAGAACTCTCCCATGGCGTAACCCAGCAGAGCTACCACCGTACATCGATCGCTGTCGTCTGCTCGATATGGAAACCCTAGCGAAAAGGCGGAACACATTTAAAGCAGTATTTGTTGGGAAGATATTAACTGGTCAAATAGATGCTCCAGATATTCTCTCACAAATAAATATCTATGTGCCTAGAAATCTCAGATCGCATAACTTCTTAAGACTGGAATTTCAGCGCACAGAGTACGGTCAGAACGAACCCATTAGGGCGATGTGTAATGTTTTTAACAGTGTTTATGACCATTTTGACTTTTCTGTGTCTTGTGATGTTTTCAAAAATAGACTAAGAAAGTTGACTTTTATTTAAAGATTCCATTTTTGTAATATTTGTAATTTTTGTTCTTGCAATACTGTGTACTATGTGATTATGTTTAATTGTAGTGTAAAATCATTGTAATCAACTGTGAAAAATTTGAAAAGATGATGGGTTTTTACGCCCATTTGAGGATTGCTTCTGAAGTATATCCTGAAATGGGCTTTTCCCATTCTAGAAACATTTCATGTAGACCAACACAGGTCAGATGAAAAATAAGAATAAATATATATATATATATATATATATATATATATATATATATATATATATATATATATATATATATATATATATATATATATATATATATATATATATATATATATATATATATATATATATATATATATATATATATATATATATATATATATATATATATATATATATATATATATATATATATATATATATATTCAATTTGTTTATTTGATAAGGCACGTATGCGTTAGCTTAAAGGTGCCATGTTTTCATTGTTTTACATTTTGAATTTCTTAAAACTAGGGGGTTACACATTTCAATATTATTTTGTTTTATATAATGAAACTAAAAAAAACTTTACAGCTAACTTATACATATAAAAGAGGGTATAATATAATATTCGTAACATTTGGGGGACGGGTCATTTTGTGTGTTCTTTGTATAGTAATTCACTTTATGATTTTTTGAAGGGAGATTGTAGGAGAAATTAATTATTAGCTAAGCGGAACATTTTACAAGCTTATTAACTAGGAATAACTAGAGAGAGTGGTTCAAGATGAAGGGGAATTAATTAGGGCTATTTTAAAGTAGTGGTACTGTTGTGCATTTCTTAACGAGATTTAATATTGAGCAACTAAAACTAGAAGATAGGGGGGCACATAAGTTTTAGGAAGATATTCAAGGGGAGAAGGGGGTGAAGTCATACATCTGTGTATCAGAGACATGGGAGGGAGGGTGGACAAGGCTAGACGGGGGGGGGGTAGATATAAACTTTCAGTTTCCGGCATCAGGAATCAACGGCCAGGATTACAGATACACGGATTGAGTGGTACTGTTGTGCATTTCTTAACGAGATTTAATATTGAGCAACTAAAACTAGAAGATAGGGGGCACATAAGTTTTGGGAAGATATTCAAGGGGAGAAGGGGGTGAAGTCATACATCTGTGTATCAGAGACATGGGAGAGAGGGTGGACAAGGCTGAACGGGGGGGGATATAAACTTTCAGTTTCCGGCATCAGGAATCAACGGCCAGGATTACAGATTCGAACGGATGCATCAAGTATTTGGACGCCGGGCGGTTTTGCTCGAGTCGGCAGGGGTTCCTCCAGACGATTTCGTAGTACGGCTCAGATACGGATCGGAAACACACCGCGCTGCGCGTGTGATGTTGTACTGTAGATCTCGTGTTGTTGGTTCATTCGACAGATGTTTTGTCTCGTCTTCGAGTCGTATCAAACCATCGTTGGGGTACGGTAGGCGGAAGAGGGCACTTCTGGGAATGATAAGAGAAAAGATAGGGGCATTTAAATTTGGATATTGATGGTTTTGAGGAACGTGTATATAAGGGACATGTAGAGAATATCGCGGCTTGCTAGTACATCTCGAACCGGGACATTGGGTGATCTTCCTCGGGCCCGAAGGGAATCGAATAGTTGAGATCTGGCAGAACAGTACTCGGCGCATGCCCAGACAACATGTTCGATTTCGTGATAACCGTTGCCACAAGTGCAGATACCGCTATCCACGAGCCCAATACGCCGGAGATGTGCGTCCAGCGTGTAGTGATTGGACATGAGCCGAGACATCACGCGAATGAAATCCCGACCCACATCCATCCCCCCGAACCAAGGTTTCGTCGATACCTTAGGGATTATCGAATGTAGCCACCTTCCCAGTTCACCATTGCTCCATGAAGTTTGCCAACTTTCGAGGGTTCTCTGATGAGTAATACTGAAAAATTCGCTGAAGCTAATTGGTCTTTCATATATGTCACCTTGCAAAGCGCCCGCCTTAGCTAAAGCGTCCGCTTCTTCATTACCTGGAATGGAGCAATGCGAGGGAACCCAAACTAAGGTAATCTTGTACGATCTTACAGACAAAGCACGCAGGCGCTCCCAGATTTTCCCCAGAAAATATGGAATGTGCTCTCTAGGTTTCAATGAACGGAGAGCCTCGATTGAGCTGAGGCTATCCGAGACAATAAAGTAATGATCGGTGGGCAAAATATCAATGATCCCAAGGGTATACTGAATAGCAGCAAGTTCTGCGACGTAAACTGAAGCAGGATTATTGAGTTTGAATGAGGCGGTGAGGTTTTGATTGAATATACCGAAGCCAGTGGAGCCGTCGAGGCTTGACCCGTCGGTGTAAAACATCTTGTTGCAGTCGACTTCTCGAAATTTACTATGAAAGATGCTTGGGATTACTTGCGGACGTATGTGATCCGGGATTCCACGAATCTCGTCTTTCATGGATGTGTCGAAGAATACAGTTGAATCAGAAGCATGAAAGAGATTGACACGGTTGGGATAGTATGAAGAAGGATTGATATTTTGTGCCATGTAATCGAAGTACAAGGACATAAATCGGGTTTGAGAATTGAGCTCGACAAGCCTTTCGAAATTTGCAATTACTAACGGGTACAAGATATTGCATCGGATGAGCAATCGATATGAGAGTTCCCAAAATCGATTTTTCAGCGGAAGGACGCCCGCCAGCACTTCTAAACTCATCGTATGTGTCGAGTGCATGCAACCCAAAGCAATACGCAAACAACAATATTGGATTCGCTCTAGTTTGATAAAATGTATGTTCGCAGCGGAGCGGAAACAGAAACTCCCGTACTCCATCACCGACAATATTGTTGTTTGGTACAGCCTGATCAGGTCTCCTGGGTGGGCACCCCGCCATGTTCCGGTTATTGTACGGAGAAAGTTGATCCTTTGCTGGCACTTCTGTTTCAGATACCTAATGTGACATCCCCAGGTTCCTTTAGAGTCGAACCAGACCCCGAGATATTTGAAAGTTGAAACCTGAGCAATAGTTTGACCCATTAATTGAAGCTGTAGTTGCGCTGGTTCACGCTTCCTTGAAAATACGACTAGCTCAGTTTTCTCCGTGGAGAACTCGATACCTAGCTGGAGGGCCCAAGCAGACAAATTTTCCAAGGTATCTTGCAATGGTCCTTGCAGATCGACGGCTTTGGGACCTGTAATAAAGACCACACCGTCATCTGCAAGCTGCCTTAGCGTGCAGGAATTGACAAGACATTCGTCAATGTCATTCACGTAAAAGTTATAGAGAAGGGGGCTTAGCCATGAGCCCTGGGGAAGACCCATGTAGCTAATTCGTGATGTCGATAAATCACCATGCGAAAAATGCATATGTTTTTCAGACAGCAAGTTTGGCAAAAAGTTGTATAGAGTCGGTGAAAGACCATGCTGGTGCAGCTTCTCAGAAAGAATTTTGATAGAAACTGAATCAAAAGCCCCCCTTATATCTAGGAAAACTGATGCCATCTGCTCTTTGCTAGCATAAGCCATTTGAATTTCTGTTGAGAGCAACGCAAGACAATCGTTCGTCCCTTTGCCTTTGCGGAAACCAAATTGTGTATCTGACAGTAAGCCATTTGCTTCAACCCAATTTTGAATGGTGATGACCTTCACTTGCCCTCAAGAAACTTATTAAATAAATTCAACAAGCGTCTCTTGGCAGAGTCTGGCAGATTCTTTAACAAGTTAAATTTGATTCTGTCTGGCCCTGGGGCTTTATTGTTACATGATAAGAGAGCAAGTGAGAACTCCACCATCGAAAACGGTGTTTCGTTCGCGTTATTGTGAGGGGACGCGGCGCGGTAGATTTTCTGTGCCGGGGCGGAATCCGGACAAACCTTCTTGGCAAAATCGAATATCCAACGGTTTGAATATTTCACGCTCTCATTAGTACTGTTTCGGTTTCGTAAGCGCCGGGCCGTACTCCAAAGAGTGCTCATCGATGTTTCTCTCGTTAGTCCGTCGACGAACCGGCGCCAGTAGCTACGTTTTTTGGCTTTTATCAAACTCTTCATGCGCGTTTCCGCCATCGCGTACTGTCGGTAGCTAGCTGGCAGCCCGTCGTCCCGGAAGGTCTTATACGCAGCGGCCTTCTCCACGTACACGTCTGAGCACTCTTTGTCCCACCATGGATTGGGAGGACGCCCGCGTGAATTCGCGTCTGGTACGCGTTTAGTCTGAGCTTGAATCGCGGTGTCGAGAATCAAGCCAGCCAGGAACCCGTACTCTTCCTCCGGAGGAAGCTCTTGAGTGCACTCGATTTTGTCGGATATCGCGGACGCGTAGCTCTTCCAATCAATATTTCGTGTGAGGTCATACGAAACATTGATAGTATTCGGTGGCCCTGAACCGTTAGAAATATTAATTACGATTGGCAGATGGTCGCTGCCGTGGGGATCAGAGACTACCTTCCACATGCAATCTAACCGCAGCGATGTCGAGCAGAGGGACAGATCTAAGGCGCTCGGTCGCGCTGGAGGGGCAGGAATCCGTGTCATTTCACCCGTATTCAAAATAGTCATATTGAAGTTGTCGCAAAGCTCATGGAGTAGGGTAGATCGATTATCGTCATGAAGGCAACCCCATGCCGTGCCGTGGGAGTTGAAGTCACCTAAAACTAGCCTCGGTGCGGGGAGGAGTTCCGCAATATCGCAAAGCCGTCGGTGGCTAACTAAGGCTCTAGGGGGATGTAGGTGGAAGCAATGCAAAGGTCTTTGCCTTTTATTCTGGTTGGCAAGCGACAACTTCAATGCCTGGTGTCGAGGGGAGGTCGATCCGATTGAAAGAATAGCACTTTTTGATCCCCAAAAGTACTCTTCCGTAAGAGTCTTCTCGATCCAAGCGAATAATATTAAAATCGTGGAAGTGTAGGATTATTTCTGAAGTGAGCCATGTCTCGCATAGGGCAAATGCATCGCATTTCAAATTATTTAGTAAGATATTAAACGAATCGATTTTCGGGATAATGCTTCTGCAATTCCACTGTAGAACAGTGATTAAATCCTTGACCTCGTTCGATGAATTAGCCATCGAAGGATACAATCGCTGAAAGGAGGGAATAATTTCGCAGTGAACTGCATCAAAAATGTTTTTACTGCGGGGAGAAAGCTTATCAAGATGCTTTTAAGGGGGTCAGAAATATTTAAAGCAGTAAGAATCCGGTCCACAATGTCAGAAAAATTTATTAAGCCAGCGCTGGTTTCTTTCTCTGGCTGAGATATGGGAACACTTGGGGTTTTTGATGTTCTTGGAAGTGCTGGGAACTCCTTTTCTGAGCTCAGGTTACTGAGACCGGGAGCGACTTGCTTCGGTTTTGCACCAGTACTTCCTTGAGTAGTTATTTTAGGGGGACCATGAAGAGATACCTTCTGGCCTTTACGACGAAGCTTGGAAGAGGAAATGTTCTTCCTTTTTCTACTACTTCTAGGCACAGCAGAAGATGTTCCCTCCTGGGGTTCATCACAGTCATCTTCGTCAGTAGACAAGTTGGTAAAGATGTTCGTAGAGACAGGTGGCGTTGCTATCTTAAGCATTTCTGCAAAAGATCGCTTAGAGCGTCCCTGAAGGAAACGCTTAAGATTTTCCTCGCGCTGTTTGTACGCGGGACATGAAGGGAGATCATGTGGGTTTCCCCCACAGTAGAGACACTTTTCGACATCTCTACCACAGGAATCATCCGCATGATTCCCACCGCATTTCCCACAGCGGGCTTTACTGCTACAATGGGAGGCTGTGTGCCCCAATTGTTTGCAATTAGTACAGTTCATGACCCGCGGTACAAAGAGGCGAACAGGTAGACGAACCTTGTCAAAGAGGAGGTAATTGGGTAGGGCAGAGCCGGCGAAGGTCACCCGATAAGAGTCTGAGTTGACGTATATTTTCTTGCCGTCAGCTGCGACTGATGCTGAATGCAAACGTTTGCATTCCAGTATCTTCACTGGCTTAAGCATGGGGCCTTTGAAACAGCCAGTCCCATATTTTAGCAGGTCCTCGCAATTCAGACTCGAATCGGAAACGACCCCACTGACTTCAACCCTGCTAGCTGGAATATACACCCTGTACTACCTCGTAAAGGGCTCGTAGCCAGCAATATCGTTTGCCTGAGTTGAACTGTTAACCACCACCCGAAGCTTATCAGGGCAAATTTTCGATATTTCTGTCACGGCCGAATACCGATCCGTCAGAACTCGAGAAATCTGCAACAGATTCAAACACTTTTTTTCTTTGGTCCGAAAGAAGATCACAAATGGCCCGGTGGCCGAGCTTGGATATACCTTTAGCCGGGGAGCCGATTTTATTTCGACGTCCATCTCACCTTGAGATGAACCGCCGTCAGGGGAAGTCATTTTTGCACGGGCCTATTGCCCAGTGCACGTTATTAAGACAACCAAGAAGGGGAAACGAAAACTAATACTTAGCTTGTGTAGGTAACGGTATCCAGACGGCTTACTAGAAGAACACTGCTTCACTTCACTGACCGGCTAACGGTACTCAGAAACAGAAACACAAAAGAAGGGAAAAAATACTGAAACCTCAACTAGGCGCACAGTGTGCAAATAACCTTGAACACGGATTAACACTATTTGTCGCTATAGAGTGTACGGACCGATGACAAAAGACTTCTATCTCGACTGAGTGCTCGATAACGAATGATATATATATATATATATATATATATATATATATATATATATATATATATATATATATATATATATATATATATATATATATATATATATATATATATATATATATATATATATATATATATATATATATATATATATATATATATATATATATATATATATATATATATATATATATATATATATATATATATATATATTGTTCAGCATACCTACCGCATAACGAATCATCTTCTTCTGATGATTTCAAAAGCGTTGTATCATATTGTAGCAGAAATGGGCTTCCGCTCATTATCGGCAGTGATGCGAATGCTCATCACATCATTTGGGGCAGCTCAGACATCAATCTGAGAGGCTCTGAACTGATAGAGTACATAAGTAGTACAAATCTCCATATTCTGAATGTGGGAAACCGACCAACTTTTGCGAGGTCTGGGAGGCAGGAGGTGTTAGGCATAACACTTTTAGGGAAGTCCGCTTTTTTCAATTAATCGATTAGTAGCTAATCGATTGTTTTTTACATCACTATTAATCGTAATCGATTAATGCCAAGAATTAATCGATTAATTGAAGTAATCGATTAGTTTAAAAGTTTTTTCTAAGGGTACACTGAAAAAACTTAACACGTTAACATCATGTGGAACTCTATTGAATTATTTCAATCCGCAAACATATGAAATGCACACTGTTACCACTTGAATATCCATTCGAGTGTGGGAAATATGGTTTTCAAATGAAATTCATGCGAACATTTTGTGAAAAGCACATCAACATCATAAGAAATACCATTGACTAAAATTTCCAAATGAATATCACTTTGTTTTACTTATAGATTTCATTGACAGAAGAATCGATGAAATCATTTGTTTTACATGTAGAAATGCACTACATGTTTTTCATGCGAAAGTCATGTGGAAAGTTCATCCTTAACGACTCAATAGCATGGTAAAGGACATTCAATGGATAAATATGTCGTATTCACGTGGAATTTGTTTGAATTTAATTTGAAACACCAGATGAATTGCTTTTTAATTGATTTTAATGTGACATTCAAAGGGAAATCATTTCTTTTACTTTTTAATATGAGAACGCACATGAAAATGATGTTTAATTGCATATGGTTTTATGTGTTGATTATTTTCAGTGTAGTTTTTAGTTAGGTAACAGAAAACAAACGTCAATTTCGAGCGTTGAATTTGTGTAAAAATTAATGGTTTATTTGATATCACTGCCAGGTGCGCTAATGAACTTGATGGAATAGAAAGCTGATCACAAAGATTTATAAAAATCATTACAAAGTTAATAGAGATATACTGATATGATAGCGCTACTGTTATAACGGATATTCGTTCAGTTGTTTACACGAGTATAAACTTGTTTGTAAAAACACGTATGTTTTCTGTGGCTAGGTAACTGAACTACGTTACTGTTTAGTGATTGTAATTATGATGATCGTTCACTTCTATATATAGTAGTATTTCGGAGAATCGCTGTTGTTGGCCTCACAATTTTCTACCAAGTTTAATTTCATAAAGAACCACAAGTGGATAAATTTCTTTGATGTTCGGAATTTAGAAACTCTACCAGAATTAATAAAACTTCTCCTGGATCTAGTGTCTGCTAAAGAGGCGCATATAGTGTACCTGGCTTCTTTTCAAGCCGTTTGCTTCCGGTAGGGGAGACTGAGGAGATTTGATCCCCGGGGAGACTTGATCCCATCATCGTAATTCAAAGGCGGATCAGAAAACATTAATCGAGTATACTAGAAAGCTGCGTAGTTTTATGTAAATAAAAGTTTCTTTAACACAAAAAAATAAATTGGACATGTGTTACCGAATTTTTACCGATTTAAAGAAAAAAATCTCAGACGAACTGAAGAAGATTTATTTTCCAAATTTTCAAACTTTTGTACAATTGATAAAGTCTTCCACTGCATACTATACTTTTGCATACAGAAATACAGGAGAATGTCAATTATATGAATACGCTATGATTGAGCTGATTTTTTTGTTCAACTATATTTGTACTAAAGTTTGCTGAAATAGATGCTATGGGTTCACTTGATCCCTTCAAATTCGTGGAGATTTGATCCCCTTCGCCATGCTTCATACACACTACTGAAAATAACCAAATTCACACCAGAACAATGGAAGTCATTGTTGCCATAAAATAACAAAAAAAAACTGTCAAAAATGAACGCTTCATCATACAAAAACTTTACTGTAAATGTTTACTACAGCATACGTAGCAACCATGCATCCCACATTTGACGTTCCTCAACCATAATAACGACAGCTTTCAAATCATTGCACAGAGATTTGGGGAATTCGTAATAAAAATCAGGTGAGAGATGGATAATATGAAGTAACAAAAATAGTAAATCACAACAATTTAATCAATACCACAATACATTTATAACATTGAATGGGGTTAGGTACCTATTTTTGCCGTATTAGGGAGGGTACCACATTATTTCATTATTAATTTTATTATTTCAGCTTCTTTGCTTTGTTATTAGGAGCCATTTTTTTATTTCGATTATGGAGGTTTTAGCCTTAAGGTCATTAGGTCTTATTAAGAGCCAATATAATAACAAAATTGTCTTGAGAATGGTGAAAATCTTCTGTTTGAGCACAGCAAAAACTCTAATCGAGTACCCCAATTATCGCAACACCATTTGAGCCAATGTGTTGAGCAAAGATGGCAGACGCTGTTCTAACCAAAGGCTTCAGATTGGTAGGATGATAATAGAAACAGGGTAAAAATAGGATAATTAGCCTACATGCTCTTTTAAACACGTTTTCAAAAAATAATCAGGTGTCCCCAAATTAGGGATCGAGTCTCCACTAATCAAAGAATTTTCTATTTTTGTTTCCAAAAATGCTCATAGCTCATGTCCACTATAATATTTCCATGTAATTTTTTTATGATTATCAGTCAACCCTAGAAACAATATAAAACTACAAAAAATACATAGTTTTTTTATCATTCCACGGAGTAGGATTGAAAAATAAAAAAGGGGATCAAGTCTCCTCAGTCTCCCCTACTGTTATAAGCCTTTCCTTGCTTGAACTCAAGACATCGTAAAAGTATTTATAGTGCGAATCCGGCGCGAATGACAACGTTCAATTTGTAATCCCGCGGATGATCTAAACTTTCAAATGGATCTGTTCAAATATTTAATTTGAATTTAATAGTTACAACACAATTTGGATATTTGCAGACTTTCAAAAAATAATCGTCCAATAATCGACGCTAACTAATCGATTATCCGATAATCGTCAAATGCGGTAATCGATTAAAAATTAATCGATTAGTTTTCATAATAATCGATTAGTTCGATTAATCGGGAACTAATCGGACATCCCTAAACACTTTGCTCTGATAGAATTATGCATGAACTGGGAAATTGGCAGGTTCCAAATGAAACTGAACCGTCTCTATCCGATCATAAATATATATTTTTCGATCATTTTGATGTCACCTTCAATGTGGTGACATATCGTAATCCTAAATCTACAAACTGGGACCTCTTTTTGGAAAACTTGGCGACTAAATTTCATGGATATTTTCCAATAATTAGTCAACTAGACGACTTAGATGACGTCGTGCATACGACAAACTCATTCATATTAGCATCCTACGAAGAAGCTTGTCCACTTCGTACTGTTAAATCGACTAGGGGAACCCCTTGGTGGAGGGCTGAGCTTGAAAGAATGAAGGAAGTTATGAGAAGAGCTTGGAACCGGCGTCAGCATGATGACTCCAGGTCAGCTCGTAGTGCATATAAGAAATGTCTTAGATCTGCAGAACGGGCTGGCTGGCAAAGCCTATGCACTAATGTCTCTAGTCTGAACGAGGCTAGCAGATTAAATAAAATTCTCTCCAAATCGAATGATTTTCAGATGAACTCCTTAAAAACCAGAGATGGTGTTTATGTGATGGACGAAAAAGATGTTCTTAATTGTCTCTTCGACACACACTTTCCAGATTGTATCGATCCGGAGTTGAACAATGTTCACAGATCTCATTCTGGTGATTCGGACTCGTGGGTGTTAGCACGCATATTGGTTTCCACTGAATCGGTTAAGTGGTCAGTTGACAGCTTTGCTCCATACAAATCACCCGGAAAAGATGGAATACTACCCGTGCTACTGCAGAAGGGATTTGATATTCTTAAACATGCCTTGAAAAAGATTTTGCTTTCCAGTCTTGCTACCGGGTATATCCCGAAAGCATGGCGAGAAATAACTGTTAGATTTATTTCCAAAGGGGGGGCGCTCAAGCTATGAAGAAGCCAAGAGTTTTAGGCCTATCAGCTTAAGTTCTTTTCTTCTGAAAGCTTTGGAACGGATAATCGATCATCACATCAGGAACGTTAGTTTAGTTTAATATCCACTGCACAAAATGCAACATGCATATCAGTGTGGGAAATCCACGATAACTCTACTTCACGATGTTGTTTATAACATTGAGAAAGCCTTCTCGCTCAAGCAATCTAGCTTGGGTGTATTCCTAGATATTGAGGGTGCTTTTGACAATGTGTCCTTCCAGTCTATTCTGGAAGCGACGCGCGGTCATGGGATACCTGCATGTATCTCAGGTTGGATAAACGCAATGCTTAGTAACCGCATACTTTGCTCGTCACTGCGACAGGCTGAGATACGGAAGTTGAGTATTTGCGGTTGTCCTCAGGGCGGCGTTCTGTCACCTTTGTTATGGAACTTAGTAGCTGACGGCTTGTTGAAGAAACTCAATGAGCTTGGATTTCCAACCTACGGGTTTGCTGACGATTACCAAATACTAATTACTGGATTTTGCATCGGAACAATCTTTGACTTAATGCAACAGGCATTAAGAGCTGTCGAACAGTGGTGTCGACAAGTTAAACTATTAGTTAACCCAAGCAAAACTTCAATGGTTCTTTTCACGAAGAAGCGAATAACAACTGGGGTTCGTCCCTTGCAGTTCTTTGATTCTGAGCTACTGTGTGCAGATCAAGTCAAATACTTTGGAGTCATATTGGATTCCAAACTGAATTGGTCTGCTCACATTGAGTTTAGCGTCAAGAAAGCGTGCATGGCCTTCGGGCAGTGCAGACGAACTTATGGAAAGACCTGCGGTCTCAAACCTAAATACATCTATTGGATTTACACGACAATTGTACGTCCAATACTGTCATACGGATGCTTTGTGTGGTGGCAGAGGTGAGAGGTGGTGACAGTCCAGTCAAAGCTAAACCATCTGCAAAGAATGGCGCTCATGGCGTTGACTGGTGCTTTCACCACGACTCCGACTGCTGCTCTTGAGGCACTTCTAAATATCAAACCATTACACATACACTTAAAACAAGAAGCACTAGTATGTGCATTAGGCTGACAATAAAACGACCATTTTTGAAATTACTAATCTACACCCCCTAGCGTCGTTCCAAATCATGAAAAAATGACACTGTCCAAATATGAGCGAAATCGGTTAACCCTAACCCCTCCCCCAACGAGCTTAAAGTTTGTATGGGATTTTTGGCCAAAATGTATGGGGAAACACTCACAGTTCACATTATCGCCCCTGGAGGTCGCTGTTAACTTCCGAACACGGACCTAGGAAGGAGTTAAGCTTTTGAAGATATGCCGAACAAGTTTGTCGAAGACTGCAAGACAATCCAACCAACCGTTAAAGAGTTATTAACGTTTAAAGTTGGATACTGCTGCTTAACATGCACAAAGGGCGTACTCCGCTTATCTCATAAATGTGACACACATGCAAAGGTGCAACATGCATTTGGATGTTCTACAAAGTTGTAGAGTAGCAAAAAATACTTTATTCCCTCATTTGAAAAATGCAAAATTCCACCACATGGTGGCGCCAGTGAGCAAAATTAATTCAAGGTAATACGCCTATCTATACAATGGTAAGAGATAATGCAATCTGATATTCTACGAAGTTGTAGAGCATTTCAAAGGCTTTCGTGTATAAATATAATTTAGGCCGCATAGTGGTGCTAACATCCATATATTATCGAGAATGAATATATTTTGATACACCTTTTGAACGTTTTCTATTTTTTCCGCACAATAGCGTTAGAGAATCAAACTAGTTTAAAATAATACTCTTATTTCTTGTGCAGAGATTCTTTTATTATACATAACATGTTACAGATTTAAGACTCTCAGGTTATAATAAAATTTATATTCTTGACTTTCTTTGTAATCCCATTGACATTTCTCCTGTTGCCTCATTTATTAACCTTTTTTAATTTTTTGAAGCAACTGTTGACTAGTTCTAAGAACGCTCTCTCCTCAAAGACGTCATGAACAGTGCCGCGCGTCAGTGCTCGTTGATTGCCTCCCGCAGAAGAAGCGTACTCTATGCGCCGTGAACTCATTTAGACAGGCATTGGTTGCACGATTACAGGGCTGATATTTTATGGTGTAGGTGAGAACTACTAGGGTCATTCGAATGCCGATTAGTGACTTTTTCATCATATCTGGTCTCATAACTTAGGAATAGGGCTCAAAATATATTCTGTCACCTTACGCGGACTACTAGACTTAAACACTACATTCCGCTAATAATGCAGCCTGGGATAAATACCTAAGTATGCTATAATCCAATTCGCGCTGTGCTTCTATTATAATCAGCATCCCCTATCACCTTGCAAACAAGCAAAGCGTGCATGGCAACTGCGCTGCCTGCCCAGTCGGGGGGGTACATCACCAGATATTTGAATTTTGCTTTGTGCGACTATTCGGCAAGGAAGGATCGTCTCCTGCTATAACTGCAACATTGCTGCCGGCGCTCTGTCGTAGTAGAGACTGAACCGGCTGGGTAGTGTCATTTTGCTTTGTGCGTTTCATCGCGCATGTTGCTTGCTATCGCCGCAGAGATGTGGTGTATGTTGTTGCCGTTGGTGCTCGTTGGTCGCCTCGAGACGTGCCATGTGCTGCGAACCCAACTCAATTGATATTGGTTATACGAGTATGGGACTGATACTTCGGCAGTAAGCAAAGGGTGCTAGGGCAATTTGAATGCCGGATGGACAATAGTCAAATTAGATTCCAGCTCCGAGCAGCTTTTTAGGTACCTGTGCAAATTCTTAGCTCGGTCTCTGAAACTATATTTTTGCACCTACTGTTTCAATTTTACATGGGATTTTGTGTGGGAAAATTAACTTTCATAAAATAATTCCTCCAGGAGTTGCCCATTGCTTCCTAAAAATAAATCGTTATGTGGCATTTATAGGAAATTCAACACAAAAACAAAGTCTCGAAAACCACAAAACGATTTGGCGCTTGAGAAAAAAGTTAATAAACTGAAACCGATTGATGCTCTGACGATTGATAAAAAAATCATTTTTTCTAGCACCACTGCAGTTGGTTGTCCAATTACATGAAATTTTGTTTTGATTTACTCTTAATGTGTCTAAATCATTTATCTATACTGTTTGGCCACCTTGCAAGGATTTTGATAGATAAATTGAGGCTTCTTTTGTACATAATAAGAGAAAGTTAAAAATTTTGTATATAATTAGACTGTCAGTAGCAATGATGCTATGAAAAGTGAAATTTTCATCGATCTTCAGAGCATCAATCGGTTTTTGATTAATAACTTTTTCAACAAGCCTCAGATCGTTCGCGGTCTTCTAGACTTTATTTCCTTGATAAATTTCCTATAAAAATCAGACATCTATTTATTTTTAGGAAGTAACGGACGACTCTTGGAAGAATTATTTTGCAAAAGACGATTTCCTCATACGAAATCCCATGTAAACTTTAAACAGTGGGCGCAAAAATATAGTTTCACCGATCGAGCTAAAAATTTGCAGAGGGAGCTAAATGGATCCCAATAAGTTACTCTGAGCAATTTTTTTTTTCATATAACCATGTCTCACTCTAATGGTCAATTTTTCATCACATCTGGTACCACACATAACTTCCAAACACATGGACTACAAAACACATGGACTCCAAAGTTGGAATGGTAGTCTATGTGTTTGGAAGTTATGTGTGGTACCAGATGTGATGAAAAATTGACCATTAGAGTGAGACATGGTTACATGAAAAAAAAATTGCTCAGAGTAACTTATTGGGATCCATTTAGCTCCCTCTGCAAATTTTTAGCTCGATCGGTGAAATTATATTTTTGCGCCCACTGTTTAAAGTTTACATGGGATTTCGTATGAGGAAATCGTCTTTTGCAAAATAATTCTTCCAAGAGTCGTCCGTTACTTCCTAAAAATAAATAGATGTCTGATTTTTATAGGAAATTTATCAAGGAAATAAAGTCTAGAGGACCGCGAAACGATCTGAGGCTTGTTGAAAAAGTTATTAATCAAAAACCGATTGATGCTCTGAAGATCGATGAAAATTTCACTTTTCATAGCATCATTGCTGCTGACAGTCTAATTATATACAAAATTTTTAACTTTCTCTTATTATGTACAAAAGAAGCCTCAATTTATCTATCAAAATCCTTGCAAGGTGCCCAAACAGTATAGATAAATGATTTAGACACATTAAGAGTAAATCAAAACAAAATTTCATATAATTGGACAACCAACAGCAGTGGTGCTAGAAAAAATGATTTTTTTTATCAATCGTCAGAGCATCAATCGGTTTCTGTTTATTAACTTTTTTCTCAAGCGCCAAATCGTTTTGTGGTTTTCGAGACTTTGTTTCTGTGTTGAATTTCCTATAAATGCCACATAACGATTTATTTTTAGGAAGCAATGGGCAACTCCTGGAGGAATTATTTTATGAAAGTTAATTTTCCCACACAAAATCCCATGTAAAATTGAAACAGTAGGTGCAAAAATATAGTTTCAGAGACCGAGCTAAGAATTTGCACAGGTACCTAAAAAGCTGCTCGGAGCTGGAATCTAATTTGACTATTGTCCATCCGGCATTCAAATTGCCCTAGCACCCTTTGCTTACTGCCGAAGTATCAGTCCCATACTCGTATAACCAATATCAATTGAGTTGGGTTCGCAGCACATGGCACGTCTCGAGGCGACCAACGAGCACCAACGGCAACAACATACACCACATCTCTGCGGCGATAGCAAGCAACATGCGCGATGAAACGCACAAAGCAAAATGACACTACCCAGCCGGTTCAGTCTCTACTACGACAGAGCGATCGACGAGCGCCGGCAGCAATGTTGCAGTTATAGCAGGAGACGATCCTTCCTTGCCGAATAGTCGCACAAAGCAAAATTCAAATATCTGGTGATGTACCCCCCCGACTGGGCAGGCAGCGCAGTTGCCATGCACGCTTTGCTTGTTTGCAAGGTGATAGGGGATGCTGATTATAATAGAAGCACAGCGCGAATTGGATTATAGCATACTTAGGTATTTATCCCAGGCTGCATTATTAGCGGAATGTAGTGTTTAAGTCTAGTAGTCCGCGTAAGGTGACAGAATATATTTTGAGTCCTATTCCTAAGGTATGAGACCAGATATGATGAAAAAGTCACTAATTGGCATTCGAATGACCCTAGTAGTTCTCACCTACACCATAAAATATCAGCCCTGTAATCGACAACCAATGCCTGTCTAAATGAGTTTACGGCGCATAGAGTACGCTTCTTCTGCGGGAGGCAATCAACGAGCACTGACGCGCGGCACTGTTCATGACGTCTTTGAGGAGAGAGCGTTCTTAGAACTAGTCAACAGTTGCTTCAAAAAATTAAAAAAGGTTAATAAATGAGGCAACAGGAGAAATGTCAATGGGATTACAAAGAAAGTCAAGAATATAAATTTTATTATAACCTGAGAGTCTTAAATCTGTAACATGTTATGTATAATAAAAGAATCTCTGCACAAGAAATAAGAGTATTATTTTAAACTAGTTTGATTCTCTAACGCTATTGTGCGGAAAAAATAGAAAACGTTCAAAAGGTGTATCAAAATATATTCATTCTCGATAATATATGGATGTTAGCACCACTATGCGGCCTAAATTATATTTATACACGAAAGCCTTTGAAATGCTCTACAACTTCGTAGAACATCAGATTGCATTATCTCTTACCATTGTATAGATAGGCGTATTACCTTGAATTAATTTTGCTCACTGGCGCCACCATGTGGTGGAATTTTGCATTTTTCAAATGAGGGAATAAAGTATTTTTTGCTACTCTACAACTTTGTAGAACATCCAAATGCATGTTGCACCTTTGCATGTGGGTCACATATATGAGATAAGCGGAGTATGCCCTTTGTGCATGTTAAGCAGCAGTATCCAACTTTAAACGTTAATAACTCTTTAACGGTTGGTTGGATTGTCTTGCAGTCTTCGACAAACTTGTTCGGCATATCTTCAAAAGCTTAACTCCTTCCTAGGTCCGTGTTCGGAAGTTAACAGCGACCTCTAGGGGCGATAATGTGAACTGTGAGTGTTTCCCCATACATTTTGGCCAAAAATCCCATACAAACTTTAAGCTCGTTGGGGGAGGGGTTAGGGTTAAACGATTTCGCTCAAATTTTTTCATGATTTGGAACGACGCTAGGGGGTGTAGATTAGTAATTTCAAAAATGGTCGTTTTATTGTCACCCTACTCTTTACCCTACGCAGCTACAAAGCGCCGTAGACATGGATTAACAAGTTATAATGCACACGCATGCATAAAAATAAATATTTTTTTCAACGCAACACTCTCAAGCAGCACACATCCTGCCGTATTGAATTAAATCCAATACACCCCACCCACCCACTTTGCAAATCATTCTGTGACACCGTGCTGGTACCCGAAAAATCCGCACACGGCCACCGCTGCCGAAAATGCATAGCGTCTACCGCTTATTGTAGCGTCCAGACGCTGCAGCCATGATCTTACCTGTTCGAAATAAGAACAAAAACTGATTCAAACGTGTACGCGTCCCCTCTATTTATAAACTAACCGTATATGGTTTAGTCACTCAGGTGCGAGTGTGTACAAATGCCAACGTTGCCGAAAATCCATAGCGCTTATTGCATCGCCCGGAGACGATGTTGCTCTTATGGGATATTAGCAACAACTGATTTAAACGGACATGCGTCGCTTCTATTTATGACTTTTCGTGTTTGATTGAGCGACTAAGGTGCCCTCAAATGACGGCTGTGTCTGAGAAATCTGCCTCACGAATGGTAATTTTCCCATTTTTCGTGAACTTTTTAATTTTACCAATTTCCAAAAGTCTACTTTAATTGGGGAGATATTAAATTATTACCAATATTTAAGTTAGGTGTTTCTGAATCGGTTGGTGTATGAATGATTAAAATCCATCCAGTAATATCGGAGTTATAAGCGTGCAAAGCTTACATAGTTTCGTTACATGGGAGATAGTTTAGATTTTAGAATGACACCTAGCCCCACATAGTGGAGTAAGACATTTTTAATGTCAAAAATAGTGCTACGCCACAGTGACTGCGGTGGTGAAAGGCGGAACGATTGTTTCACATTGAATAAGAGGCACCATCGAGAAAAGAGTTCGTTCTACGGGGGTGATTTTTGTCTTGATTCCATTTTCCTTATAGGGTAAACCAACCCTGCAAAAGTTAGCGTGTATATATTCCCGCCGATGTAAAATCATTCTTGCTCAAGTGCCGACCGGTGACATCGTTATCCTTTTGTGTGGTGCTGGATCGCCCTCGGGGAAGCTAACCACAAAGGAGCGTTTGCTTTCTTAGCTATCTGTAAAAAATGTATGAACGCCAATTCACCTTCGTTGTGGAGGATAAGTAAAACGAGTCTAGTCTTGCTTTCCTTTACAGCTGGTAGCCTGAGAGCGAAGCATCGCTATGAAAGATTAAACGAACGAGCCAAGATCTCGTAAGTATGCAATTCTTGGCTACCTACTATCGAAACGAAACACTTAAAAAATATAACATGTCTAGGGTAAACAGGTCTAATACGCCCCCGTTAAGCAAAAATAGCTATATTTCACATTTCGACACTATGATCTCCCCACCAACTACTCTAATTTATTGTTATATTAGATAGGAATTAGTATCCGTTTCATTTTTATTAAAAATATCCTGATACAAGTATTATTAAACATTTTTCAAAGATGCCTAAATTCTAGTTTTTTCTTTCACCCAGGGCAAAATGCCCCCGGTTATAGTGTAATATGCCCCACAACAAGAGGATATACCCCACAGCATTCGATGAGTATGCCCCACAGCATTCGGTGAGTATGCCCCACAACAATAGGTGGGGCGTTATAGCCGGTGATGAGCTGTTGTGAATGCATGAATAATTCTACGCGCACACAGTGTTTTAAGCCAAGCTAAAAACTAAGCTATAATATTCCAGTAAGCTACTTGAAATAGTTCTACCAAATCCGACTGTTTCTAATAGGTTGTAATGCTATTGGAAAAAGTGGGAGCTTACATCATAATAGCTCTTTTGAAACTTTTGTGTATATTAGTGTTTTTCAACATATTAAAAATACCAAACTAACTTAGTACGTTGATTTCATGAAACTTTTATCAGTCATTTTTACTTTTTAGATAATTCAGGAATCCTGGGAATTGAATTTAAATTGCATTTTGTTCCGTTGGGGCGTATTATACCCTTTTACCCTACGATCACTAAGACGTTTATATGAGATCTAGTAGCAGGAGACTATATTAGGTACAACATCTACCAATTTTAGATGCATGATTAGACCATCGGTAGTTGTCCCGTTAAAAAATACCAAACTCTCAATGAATTGATCGACTAACCTGGTGTCTGAACATAACTCCCTCTTCAATTAACGATTTAGTTAACAAGGCGGTGTGTTGCTCATGAACCAGTGTATCGGCAGTACCATGAATTAGTAGTATCTTTTTGTTCGCGAAATTCCCCGCTTTCATAGCAAGGTCAGAATCAAGTAAAGCACGTCCGTTATCCCCGGGCTGACTAACGTACCGCTCTGTAAAAAAAGAATCTGAAAGCAAACTGGTCAATTGATTAAATGTATTATAAATGTGATATGACATCTTACTATAATATTTGAAAGACACTATGGGATTTACAGCGGCTCCACATTTTAAAACATTCTCGGAGTCACTCGCTATCATCATGGATACAATATATCCACCATATCCCCACCCTGTAGTATGTGTATTATAAGACAACTTCAAAACCGATTTATTTCAAAAGCAAGATATTCTTACCGTAGGCACAAATACGGTTAGCATCCACCAGTTTTAAATTATCTCGTAAATATCTAGAAACAAAAAGCTACAGTGAGAATGTGTTTGGTTTATTAATTTAGTACCTACGTTAACACAGACAGTTGATCTTCTACTTCGATACCAGCTTTGCCACGAATTTGGGTCTTTAATGCTTCTCCTTGGAAACCTGATCCTCGTGCATCGATTTGAGCAATGATATATGACTGATAACTACACAAATACCAGTTCCAATCAAATGTGTATTTTTCTGATACCAGCTGTGATTCTGGCGTTGCATCTCTAAAATATTTTGTCCACTTTCATAAGTAGCTCGGGTGGTTTAGCAGAATGTCACTTATTCCCAATAAGGATTTTTGTGACACTATTTGTGTGCATAGGTCTGAAATATAACACTGATGATGCACACAAGTAGGGTGCGCGTGTCTGTCGTAAATACAAGCGAATATTCTGGTTGCAGTTCAAAATCGAGATATTGAACTTGCGCCTTTTGCTTTTTTTCCAATTTACAGAGTGGGCAACTAAACTAACTAATGCGCATCTTGTGTACATGTTAGAGAATCAAGTTGCGCATCATCTACACCAGTTGCGCTTTAGTTGCGTATGCTGAAAATAGGAGAAAAACCGTAAGGCGCAAATTCACTATTTCGATTTTCAACTGCAACCAAAATATTGCATTTGAAAAGTTCGACCAAACCCCTTGTTCGGATTAAGTGATTATGTTTTCCTTTCTTGAAATTCGGAATTTTTACCACGAAAACAATGTTTACTTACACTTGTAATATCAGTGGAAGTAATATATCATCATCCTCTCTAATACCTGGCGGGAGAAACAATTTTACTTGTGCGTTGAAATCATATTTAATCTCTACGCTGAATGTCATTATTTGTGGTTTGGCTAACTCTGCCAATCGCTTGCGTAAATGATTGCCGTCATTTAGAATATATATTTTTCTCCCACTCGTAGCATCGACAATGTATAAGGATGGCGATTCCGGCCCTAGACATTCTTGAACATAAAAAGTGTAATCGGTATTAAAGTAAATCTTATTAAATAAACAATTGTTTGGAATGCCCATTTTAGAAGATGTCTCGTTTGCTGCTTTGAAAATACTAAATGATGTGTATGGTTCAGATTCACATGTCATACAATAGGGCGATAAATCCTTTGCTTCTCTAACGATTGATTCGACGCTTTTATGCAGTGATATATGAATGCTGTACAAGTGACGTTGGCCCGGTTTTCGTTGTGGCGCAGCCATGAAATATATCAAACCTCTATTGTCATCATATCCGATGATTTTGGTAACTTCAAAAAGGCCTATAGTTAGGATAATAGGTCTTTTAGTTTCTATTGGAATTAAAGCGATTTGACGAAAACAGCCGTGAGAACCATCGCGCACGGCAAGGCGTTTTAATATAAAAACATGGCGTGTGGTTTGTTTCATCACCGGTTTTCTTTCCAGTTTTGTAGCAATCTCCATCGAGGTTATGTTATTTTCGTTAGTTTGATTCGTTGTGTGCTCTGTTTCGATTGTTATAAAAAATGGCTTTTCGGAAATTAAAACCCATCCATTCTCAGCAGCGTGTTCGGTAAAAATCTGGAAAATTTAATACATATGAATATTGGAGAACCTTCTCGTTATAAAAGTGTGGCTACCTCATTGCACATAAAACTAGGTGCTGTGCACAGTAACGTATGAGAAACATTCTGATTCCTGTTTGCAAAAGTAACGGACAGCTCTGAGGGTGAAAGCCATTCCATACCTCCTACATAGCTTTCGTTGCTAATGTGACTGGGGATTATAATACTCTTTTGAGAAATGAATTTTAGTACACTTAAATTTACCACGTGAACCGTTACATTCGGGTTTGGAGAATTGGTTTTTGGGTACCTGATACTTTTTATATCAGGATATTGGCCACTTTGTCCATACCAAACATACCTGAAAGTAGAAGAAATAAATAGGGTACACTGCAATATATTCAGCAATCCAATATGCTAAAATTCGGTAAATAAAATATTAAATAAACAGCGCAATTACTGAATGTGTAGCCATTCAGTATATTACACTCAGGTTTGTTTACGCGATTTTACATTTCTTATAAATAAAATTATGTATAGAATTCGCTCAAAGTTTCAATAATTTTCCGAGGCCGAGTCTTATATACCAATCAACTTAGCTCGACGATTTGAGACAATGTTTGCGTGTGTGTTTTTTTTACAATGGAGAAGACGTTTACCCAGTACACGTGCTATTGGTAGGTGACCAAGCTACCACACGGGGTGTACTGGGGGCGTCCAAGAATTCGCTCAAAGTTTCAATAATTTTCCGAGGCCGAGTCTTATATACCAATCGACTTAGCTCGACGATTTGGGACAATGTTTGTGTGTGTGTGTTTTTTTTTCTTTTTTTACAATGGAGAAGACGTTTACGTCCTAACCCAGTACACGTGCTATTGGTAGGTGACCAAGCTACCACACGGGGAGTACTGGAGGCGTGTCGGGCTCGAATGGTCACGCTGCCATTAATACCGACTAAACTCCATTGGGCTCCGCCATCGTTCCCCCCAGGAACTACCTCTCGGTATTACTTCTGGGGGGATGGCTGTACTTAATGTACTCATTCACTCTCGCTCCCGCGTTCATACGTCCTGTATGAGACTTACTTGGGTGCTCTCTCTATCGATTCACTCTCAAACACTCCACATGAGGCTGACTTTTGTGCTCACCTTTTTCGTTCCTTGCGAGGCTGACTTGTGTGCTCACCTTACTCATTCCTTGCTAGGCTCACTTTTGTGCTCGCCTCTCCCATACCATGTGAGGCTGACTTGTATGCTCACCCTATCACCTGGTTCACTCTCGATCGTGCCACTCTATTATACCCCTGTCACTCCCCCTGGCATCCCATGTGGGACATTTTTCTTAGGCCCCACTTCTGACATACCATGCAAGGCTGACTTGTGTGCTCACCTTTTTCATTCCTTGCTAGGCTTACTTTTGTGCTAGCCTCTACCATACCAAGTGAGGCTGACTTTTGTGCTCACCCTTAACATACCGTGTGAGACTGACTTGGATGCTCACCCTTTCACTCCTCTGCCACGCCACGAGGCATCGATAGCTAAGTCCCAACATACTATGCTACGACCCTCTCATGTTGACATGAGGCAGTGCACTTATACGCCTATACACTCGTTCTTCTGCCTTGCTTCGGGGTGGCTGGGTTTACCCCTTACGCGGTTGCCAGTCGCTGCGCCAAACCTGCCTCAGCATGAACAGACCATTCACTCCCTTTTTTGCGCTCGGCCTTTTCCGCTCCAACTAACCAATCACTAGTTAGCCGTGCCCGTCGTCTGTTGCTCGGCTCACCAAATTACCTGTAGCCTACATTCAATCTGGGTGGTAGCAGCCGAGACTGCGTTCCACTTCTCCATCGATTGACACATCCGCTGAATAAGGGTACCAGGGGTTGTGTCCCAGCCACAGACGTCAAGCATTGCTCTCCTTTCGACGTCGAACCGAGGACATACGAACAGTATGTGTTCGGCAGTTTCGTCTACACCTGGGCAGTCCGAGCAGGCTGGGACCTCCGCGTGCCCGTACCTGTGGAGGTACTGTCGAAAACAGCCATGGCCTGATAGGAATTGTGTCAGATGGAAGTGAACTTCCCCATGGGGTCTTTCCACCCAGCTCTATATGTTAGGTATCAGCCAGTGGGTGCACCTACCGTGCGGTAGGCAGATATCACTCTGAGGCACATCACGCGGTAGGTGCTCTCCAGTTTCTGTAGGTAACTGGTTACCCTCAGTGCTCTTGACCATGACGGGTCACCGTACCTGAGGATAGATATGGCAACGCCTGCCAGTAACCTACGCCTATTGGCGCACTCCTTTGAGCTGTTGGACATCATCCTCGATAGAGCCGCAACAGCAGTCGACGCTCTCTTGGCTGCCGAAGGTCAGCTTGTCGTCTATAATGACTCCGCGAGACTTCAGACTCCGCTGTGAAGTGATCGCGACTTCTCCCACATGGATAACTGCATGTTGTGCTGACTTGCGGTTGTTGACGATAACTGCCTCCGTCTTATGATGAGCGAGCTCCAGGCCTCTCGCGCTCATCCATTCCTCCACCGCGTTGATCGCGTGTTCTGCGGTTAGTTCTACCTCAGGGATTGACTCCCCGTAGACCTCCAAGGTTACGTTGTCGGCAAAGCCGACTATCTTGACCCCAGGAGGAAACTTCAGTCTCAGAACCCCGTCGTACATGAGGTTCCATAGCACCGGGCCTAGGATCGAGCCCTGCGGGACTCCGGAGGTAATCGGAACCCTCTTTTGACCGGCATCGGTCTCGTATAGCAGTACGCGGTTCTGGAAGTAACTTTCCAGGATCCGGTACAGACCCACCGGTAGGCTAAGCCGGTGTAACGAGAGCGCGATGGCATCCCAGCCTGCGCTGTTGAATGCGTTCTTCACATCAAGTGTCAATAACGCACAGTATCGAATGCCTCGCCTTTTTCGTTGGATCGCTATCTCGGCAGTCTTTATCACTGAGTTGAGAGCGTCCACTATGGAATTACCCTTCCGAAAGCCAAACTAGTTGCTTGATAGACCGTCCGTACCTTCTGCGTACGGGGTTAGCCTGTTGAGGATAATCCTCTCAAGAAATTTGCCAGTCGTGTCGATCAGACAGATTGGTCTGTACGCCGATGGATCGCCTGGCGGCTTCCTGGGCTTCGACAGCAACATCAATTTCTGCCTTTTCCATCTATCGGGGAAATGGCACTCGTCAAGGCATCTCTGCATAGCTAGCCTGAACATGCTCGGGTTCGCTATGATCGCTGCCTTGAGAGCGTTGTTTGGAACTCCATGCGGCCCTGGAGCTTTGTTCATTGCTAGGGATTTAGCCACTGCGAGTAGTTCTTCATTCGTCACCGGAGCCACCTTTCCGCCATGCCCGCACTGTCTCGTAGTGCAGGTGGCCAGGGGCTTGTGGCTCGAGAAGGGGAAGAGTACTTCAATAATCATCGCCAACTGGTCCGGAGACCGTTCTGGGGGTGAAGAGCCCCCTTTGATCTTGGTCATCACAATCCTATAGGCGTCACCCCACGGATTCGCGTTGGCACTCTCACACAGGTTGTCGAAACACGCTCTCTTGCTGCTTTTAATGGCCTTGTTAAGGGCCAATTTCGCAGCTCGAAACACTTCACGGCTGTTCTCTCTTGCATCCTCGGTGCGAGCTCTTTGCATCCTACGTCTAGCTCTGAGGCAGGCTGATCGTAGAGCTGCAATCTCAGCACTCCACCAGTATACCGGGCATCGTTTCTTGGCAGGGTTTTTCTCGGCATAGTGGCGTCGCACGCGCGTGATAGAACAGCTACCAGCGCATCGCCGCTTAGACTGTCGGTGTTGGCCTCCAGTCCCGGGGCCGCGGTCAAAGCTTCGCTGTCGAAGTGATTGGACTTTTACCTGCGTACCTGATAGGGATCTCCCGCCCTCGGATGCTGCACACCATAGTTGATCCTAAAGCGGATTGCTAAATGATCGCTATGGGTGTAGCCTTCGTCTACCCTCCATTTCATGCCTGGAACAAGACTCGGGCTGGCAAATTTTACGTCAATCCACGCCTCCACCCCGATTCTACGGAATGTACTAGCGGAGCAATTATTAGCTAACACAGTATCGAGTTTCGCAAGCGCCTCCATTAGCGCTTGGCCCCTGCTATTTGTACAACGGCTGCCCCACTCCGCTGCTCAAGTGTTAAAGTCTCCCGCTATGACTACCGGTTTCCGGTTCAGTAGGCGAGCCTGTCGATCATCTGGTTGAACTGTTCTATGGGCCACCTTGGTGGAGCGTAGCAGCTGCAATAGAACACACCATTGATCTTGGCAATCGCAACACCCTCGGCGGAGGAGTGTATTACCTCTTGAACGGAAACCGTCCCGTTATACAGATTGCCACCATTCCAGATCCGTCCGACATCCAATTGCCGTTGCCGGCAGGGATGTTGTACGGGTCTGATAGGACGGCGACATCTGTCCTCGAGTCCGAGACCAACTGCCACAGCAGCTGTTGGGCTGCTGCACAATGGTTAAGATTTAGCTGTGTAACGTTCACGGCTTCTTCTTATTTGCCTCACCGAAGGGACACGAAGGTCCGCCCATAGCATGATTACGAGCTTGCTTCTTAGCGGTGCAGATAAGGCACTTGTGCGCCTTAGTGCAACCCCGCTCCTTATGCCCCTCCTCGCCACAGCGACGACATAGTTTGCTCCTGTCTATGCCGTAGGATTTATGGCCGGACTCAAGGCACCGATAGCACCTATCCACTGAAGGCGGCTGGGGTATGCTAATTGGGCATACCGACCAGCCGATCTTCAGTTTACTTTTCTCGGTTACCTTTTTGTCATCCGCCTTCAGTAGCCTGAGGTAGGCTACTTGGGTGCCGGAGGGTCCCTCTCTAAAACGTACAGTGGCCCACTCGATTGTCACGTCGCATTGCTCCTTGACGGCTGCAACGACATCTTCTGCGGTCGTGAACTCGTCCAGATGCTTGCACTGGAGAGTCATTTCCGCCCCTAGCGACCTGACCTGGGCGCCTTCACCAAGGACCTCTTGGGCCAAGGCCTTGTACACTGCACTAGATTGTGCGGCTCGCTTCAGCACCAGAAGCATTTCTCCTGTGTTGGTGCGTCTCACGCTACGCACGTCTTGCCCAAGGGCCGAGAGGCTTTCGGCCGCCCTCATCGACTTTAGGACGTCGGCGTATTTGTCCTTGTCGGTTTTTAAACACAAAGCCTCGCCTCTGTCCTTGACCTTCTTCGCGGGCCGCGGTACATCCGGTGTCGGTGCCGGCTTCTTTTTGGTGACCAGCGTCCAGGGGTTTACGCCCCCCTGCCCCGGTTGCGCCGGGTTGCTGGTACCATCACTCTGCCCAGCGGGGTCATTCTCGCCCCGCTTATCTAGACCAAACGGCGTTTGGCCTTGATGGTTGCACGCCGTGTGGTGTCGGTTTTTGCACCCTCGCCTGGTGACTTCCTAGGGCGCTTCGCGTTCGACGCCGTCTTGCGATTGCCCTTGCTTTTGCCCTTCGGGGAGAACTCAGCCGCCGCTTCGAGCGACATGGCTGATCCATAGAAGGTGAAGGTCACTGTCTGGGTACCTATGTCGACCTTCTCTCTTCCCTCCCTCTTGAAGGCCACAGTCTGGGTTCCTCTGTCGGACTGCTCCCGACATTCCACCCTCTTTGCGTAAGCCTGCTGTTCCTGTCTTGTGACACGAACAGCCTTCCGGAGCATCAGCAGGCTCTGTTTCAGCTCCTTGCTGACGTTTTGTTTCGCGCTAGTGAACTCGATTATTGCATCGAGCTGCTCCACCACTTTGCGCATCGCGGATAGTCGCCCGTCCAGCGCGTTGGTAGGGCTATTTTCTACCACTGCTGGGGGGTCACTGGTGCTATCGGATACAGGACTCTACAGTGGCACGACTTAGAACAAAAGGTGGACTAAAGTCCAAACTTTTCCGTATCGGTTCATATAGGACGATTTTATGTAATTTTGGTACGCTGAATTCGTTTTCGATATTAAAATATTTCAAAAATGAACATTTACTATTCATTAGGGTGTCTCAATTTTTTTTTCTAAATCGTTCTTAAAATTTGTGTATATTAATTTTCGTGTGCTAAATCGTTTTTGATATTAACATTTGCAAAACAAATTTTATTATACATTAGGGTGGCTCAAAACTAAAATTATTGCGAAGGTTAAAAAAAATTTAAAGACATTTTTGTGCGCTGAATCCCTATGTTGGTTATAAAAATAGAAATTAAATTTACTACTTATTAGAGTAAATAAATTATTAGAGTAAGTAAAGTAAATATTTTGTCTTTTATAACGATTTCTTTCAATTGTAATTTTGGAATTTATTTTCCGTATTCAAACGAATTGATTGACATCTCATTATGGGGCTTCAGAAATGACTATATTATTTTTAAGGATCAAATAAGATGTGATCGACTAATTTAGGAACGTTTAATTCATTAGTGGGTTACTTGGTATGAAAACTACATTTTCTTTGATTTTCAAAACAAACATTTTGAGCGTCTTAGTGGAATATTGATTTACATTCACTAATCAACAAGATGTTTAACGATTTTGTTTTCGCAGGTGTGTTTTAAGTTAATTAGATTGCTTATTTCGTACCTTAAATAAAAATTAATCCAAAATCCTTTTTTCGCGTATATGGTTCATTTAAAAATGGTTTTATTTTATTTGGATAATATCGCATACCCTTAAGCCATATCAGTGCTATGCAAACTCGGATAAAATAGTCTCGCCAAATGATCAGAACTCAACTGTGTTCACTTAATTTGACAGTTATTGCGTAAGTTAGCAAAAATTGTTCATGAAACATTTTATGACACATTTCGGATGGTTGAAAATATTTACTGAATTTTAAACATTCTTAATTCCTTTACCACTTAAAAACCATACTTCCCACTCGGCTCCTTACTCTTGATCACTAGTAAAACCCTTGTAGATCATGCTCTAAATGCTATTTGAAAGTTTTGCATAAATTAGTGTCATTATTCTAGTTATCAAGTGAATATTCAAATTAAATATCAGTAATAGCCATGCGTCTCCATTCACAGTTTTTTTTTCAAATTTTGACTGCTTATCGCAAGTTTTCGCAAAACTAGCATATGCTCATTTTAAAGAGAAAATGAAAAGCTTTCGAATGAGCATAGTGTGATCGCGGGCATTCACGAGTGTCGTTGTTGTTATCGCTTTAGAATTTCGAATTCAATAAAAAATCATGACAAATAGTTATCTAAACACTAACTAAATCAACTAGTGACTTATTTTTGGCGATTTAACGATGTAATTTTATCACACGGATAATTTTGGTGAAGTAATGCAATTCATGAAATCAACCGTTTCTTTGAAAAACGAGAATAACCGTATGTAGTTCCTATTGATGAATTCCACGAAGATCCGTCCGAAAATCTTTAAAATCGTGACCGACCATCTTAGATTCCAATGAAACTTTACACGTTTCACCGTCATGCAAGACTAAATATTTTCCACAGGTAATAAGATTATTTTGACTCAAGAGCAACTTTTCAAAAGGGCGTAAACGTTTCTACGTGTATGAATTTAAATTTTTTTTTGTTCGATTACTGTATTTTATACAGCAAAACTATCTGAGAACGAGTTACAGGGAATGAATACTTCTGTTTGAAAAAATATACACTGAAAAAAATGTTGTCATTTTTCAAAAAACAAAAATTTATGATAAAAATTTAAATTGCGAAAAAACCCATTTTTTTAATTTTTTTTGTATTTTGTTACCAAAAACCTAAAGAGAAAAGAAACATTTTGAATGTGATGGCGTGATGGAGAAAAAATCGGTAAAAAAGTTTTCCTAACAATAACTTCGTATATGTTTTTAAATTTCATACTAATAGACATACAAAATTGTAATTCTTTTACAGAATATAATTCTAAGCACCATTTAAAATCAAAATGCATTTAACAAAAATCTTCCAAAATGCGATAGTTTTCGAGATATTTGAAATTTTGCTCCTTCAAAAACAATTAATTCGTGTAATTATGCTCTTTTTAAAAGTTATTCGCGTTACCCCATCAAAAATGTCAAAAATTTAATGTTTATCTTTTTAAAGACGTAAAAGCAACTTTTCAGTGTATTTGGATCCTGGAGAAGCTTTCAATAAAAAAGTTTTCCTAACAACAACTTTTGACATTTTTTATAATTCTTACTATTTGCAGTCAAAAATACAATTTTCTTTTGAATATGATTCTAAACGCCATTTTTAATCGAAATGCTCTCAACAAAAATTTTCTAAAATGTAGTAGTTCTCGAGATATTTCAACTTCTGTTTTAACAACACAATTATTTTGTTTTATTACGAACTTTTCATAAGTTAGTCGCATTTCTCCATCAACAATAATAGGTTTTTCAAAAGGCCCGTAAACTTTCCTGCAACTTTCTCTTTGACATCAAGGCGATATTGTGAAACATTTTAAAGTTACATGAAAACAACCGACATATGATTCAGCTATATAGTTTAACCAACAGACCCTATGGTTGAAATATATTTTGGTTGCACCACCCCCCACCCTATCCAAAAAAATATTGGATTGAAGTGAAAAATTTATTGATGCTGACTGATGTAATGCAATATTACAATAAGAATTATCTGATCCGTACATTGATAACCTGTTGTTGTAAACATCATCAGCACTTTTGAAAAATTGTCGGAATGGGATCCTGATATGTAACTGATCTATTGGTCCTGATTTCACAGTTGTCTAATAGCATCAATATCACATACCTGCCTAAAAACATTCCAATAGAGTTCTGAAATCAATCATAATCCTCAGATTTCCTTTCATATTGAGCTCGCTTTTGAAGAGATGTACCGTAATAAGGGTCTTTATTTAATAGGAAGCGCAGTTGATTCAATGTCTATAAAACAGAACTGCTCACCAAAACATTGCATAACTTTCAACATTTGCTAAACATGTTTTTGCCTTTCTCATTCAGTATAAAAATCGGTCCAGCCATCTCTGTTTCTTAGAGATGGCTGGACCGATTTGCACAAACTTTACCTCAAATGAAAGGTACAACCTTCCCATCGACTGCAATTGAATTTTTCATTGGTTGGACTTCCGGTTCTGGAGTTACGGGTTGAAGAGTGCGACCACACGGTAACGGAAAATTTCAAAATCAAGTTGGTATTTTTGATGCCAAGTGACTTTAAAATGCATGAAACGTTGAGATTTGATGTAGCATTGAAAAAAAATTGACTTTGACACATTTTTGCCTTTCTCATATGGAAAGGTTATGCAATCACTCTAAAAATAAATCATCCCGGCCCGGAGGGAGTATGCAGTGAGGGGTTGCTACTTTAAAATTAAAACTAGTTTAAAATTTCTTAACAAGTTGAAAATTTTCGGCAGGGCCCGGACCTCCCGAATCTTCCTCCTTGATCCTCCTTGGCTGGTTTCAAGCGATGTTTCAGTATCTCAAGATCGTGGCTGTCGTTCCATTGTATGTATGTGCAAATCGTACTAAATATGAGCGACCGAAAATAAAAATCGCAAGGACAGAACATGCTTCAAAAAACCCGTTTCAAATATATTAGAATATAAATCCAGATATAAACTTCAAGCATAAAAATCGGACTGGGTTATTTCTTTGTAAGAGTCGGATAAAAACATTCAGTAAAAGAACCGGAAAGAAATATATCCGATTCTTATAAGTTAGTTTTTGTTAGTCGACTTTTAATCTTGAACATCAAGATATACTGATGCTCCTACGAAGGATTTATTTATTTTAAAACGATTTTTATACTGGAGGTTCATCCCTGCCGAGTTTTATGGGTGAAAACTATTAAAGCGATTCGTATGCTGAAACATTTCTGTCCGAATTTTTATGCTTGAAGTTTATTTCCGATTTTTATATTTTAATATGTTTGAAACGGGTTTTGCGAAGAATGTTCTATCCTTGCGACTTCTATTTTCAGTCGCTCATATGTAATATACATTTCCACCATTGTATTGAATATAACCAACCATGGAATCGTAGTCTGGACAAATGAGAAAGGCACAATTGCACCACTACGTGGATTAAAACAGGTTTTTATTTTGGGAATGCTTCGAGTTGAGATGATAACGTTATATGATTAATAACGAGGATAACACTTTCCGAATGTAGAGAGAAATTTATGAAAAATGACGATTTCCATTCGACTCTAGCAGGTCCTGATTGATTTTGATGAGCATTTGATTTTTGTTGTATGACCAATTAAATGAATAGGTCAAATAAATGTTCAAAAACAGTAATTTAAGGTCAAGATAGCATCATTTTGAAACCGCCAATTTTGGAGGTTTAGTATCTTCGATGAGTTTTACAAACGTTAAACAGCACATCATTTGATAAAATATTTTTGACGTTATATCGCCCAAGAAGTACAGCGAATTTACTCAGGTTATTATTTATGTCTACAATAAAGTCTCAACAAATTCGCTTAAGACACCAACTCTATTACTATTTTCTGGAAAATTTATTCTGCATAGTTTTAAAACTTCAAAAATTATGGTTTCGGAATTATGCCGTTTGGACAGTGTGTTCGATTTTAACCAAACCCCCACAAATCCGAATTTCTGGCTACGCCGCTGACTTCAAGTAAGTAGAAACAAAGTCGTTCTACACACGTTCACAAGAAACTTCTTCGAATACTGAATATCTATTATAATACATTGAAACCCCGATTTTATCAGCCACATATGAACATATGTTTGATGGGCTCTAGCAGACGAACAAGACTGAATTCGAGTACATCTTTTCTTGAGCATGATTTCCATGAAGATGGAAATATGCAAAAATAAAAAGTTCAAATAATCAGAAATAGTTATCAGATTACATCAAAGGACGGGAAGAATATTAATACAGCTTCAGTTTATTATAAAGAAAAAGAAAATTGCCCGATTTAGTCAATGTACCCATTTTGTCAGCCTAAAATACACAATGAGACTGATAAAAACGGGTCTTTATTGTATGTATTATTCACTGTGTCCCACATTAATAGGTATATTCCATTTTTGGGGATTTTACATTTCTTATAAAAAAAATGTATAGAATTCGCTCAAACTTTCAAGATTTTTTCCGAGGCCCGGAGGGCCGAGTCTTATATACCACTCGAATCAGCTCGACGATTTGGGACAATGTCTGTGTATGTGTGTATGTGTGTATGTGTGTGTGTCTGTGTGTGTATGGAACGGACAAATTCTCATTCGTGTTTCTCAGCAATGGCTGAAACGATCTTATCCAAACCAATTTTAAATGAAAGAACTAAAAAACAGAAAGAACGCTATTAATTTGTTTTAATGTAGAAAACATTTAAGCTTTCAATATAGGGGTCCCGTTTCAAAATATCGGCTGCAGCGCCGCGTCAGATTTTGAACGTTAATAACTTTTATCATACTTAACAGAATTTTAGGCCAATTTGTTAAAAATATGTTCCTCTATGCTGTATTAAATTTTGAAGTATCTATAACATGCACTTATAACAAAAATATGTTTTGTGAAAAATCTATCGAAAACGACTCGGAAAAGTGAAAATTTTCAGCCCAGAGCCGTCAATATGGTGGACCAACCGAACAATAAAATAATGAAAAGTTTATATATAGGTCCACTGCATGTTTGTTCAGCATATTACTTTGGTTAGGCCATTAGAAGCCGGACGGAAAGGAAAGGCTCATGCATGGCACGAGAACGAGCGAGAAAGCGATAGTAGTGCATATTTGCGCGATTATATAAATATCTGTCGGTCGGTTTTTCTCATCATTCGTATTCGTTCAAGTACTAGCAAGCAGCCAGTCCACCGGAGGAAAGCAGTTGGCAATGACGACGGGCCGAAAAAGTGCCCCAGCTACTGGTAACCCATCGCAACCAACTACCGATCAGGAACTGTCGCCCTGCAAGAATTTCGCCCCAACTAAAGGGCAACAGAGCAACTAATCTGTAGGCTATCGTTCCAGCGTCTGGGTCGTGAGATTGTACAGAGCTGCAAAGTCGAGCTACGCTTACCAAGCTCAGTCGTAATGATGCCCCGAGAAGTCAACGATGCCTACTTGGTCGGTTTGTTCGAGGTTGCAAAATAGTGCGCCAAGCGCATAACTTTCAGGCCAAATACATTAAACTGGCTCACCGTGTCCGCGGGGAGTGCGTCTGAATTATACTCCCGCAATAAAACAATAAACAGTTCCTTACAGGACCAATTAATTGTGTTCTAATAAGAGTTAAACTGAAATTTACATTTTATGGTGCATAACAAATAATTTTTAGAAAGCTATATAAGAAATACGATGTATGGAAAGAAAGAAAGAGAATTTAAATTATCCTCTCTCGCTCGTTTTCGTGCACTGCTTTTCCATTCCTTTCTGCTGCTAATACCATCATAACTAAAACGAATGTGTCAGGGGCGGCGAAAAACTTTACGCCCGAGTGGGTAGAAAGCATAGGGTGAGGGGTCCATTAGTAAGGATTTTTTCCCTTTTCGCAAAGCACACGCTTACATTACATTCACATTAAATCACGTTCGTTTATGCAAATGGAATTATGGTACATCGATGTTTTCAAATGTTTATAGAGCGCGATACATGAGTTGCACATCTAAATTTTTTGAAATGGTTCAAAATTTCGAGTGGGTAATTACCCACTCGGTTATTTTTGAGTGGGTAGTACTACCCATACTACCCACGCTTTCCGCCGGCCCTGGTTATGCAACGTTCGCACTACCAGTTAAAACGGGTTTTTATACTATCTTGGTGACATTTTTCTTGTTGCTAATTATTAAAACGTGTTATAACTCTGTAGTGTAAACATTGTATTATTATACCAATTCTGCAGCGTTTTATGTTCTATAGGTGTTTTATGTGGTAATAGGACTGACATAATTATATCTTCAGTACAGCGGTTTGTTTCATAATTTAAAACAGATTTATTTTAAAATTTAAATTAGTATACCCAACCGTTCTATTTTTGTATACTTTAAAACGCAATTAGAACTGTGTTTTAAATATATAGGGTAGGACAGATATTCTGACTGGATAAACTGGGAAAACAATTTTAAGTCCAGTAACGCTTAGGACATGGCTTGAATTTGAATCGAAAAAGAACACCCGCTTCAACTGCTGCTGGGACGGTAAGTCTGTTTTGAAATTTTCCGTTGTGTGCAGTACGAAACAAAAGTGTTTGAAATTAGAAAACAAAAAGTTCTGCTGGGAATGTGATTGTTTCCGATGCAATTACACTCAGATTTTTCACGCAGGGGATACAGGCCGTGTAAATGAAAACCGCGTAAATTTAAAAAAACGCGTTAATGAAAACCGCGTAAATTTCAAAATCCGCGTAAAGAAACCGGAGTGTAGGGTAAAAGGGTATAATACGCCCCACCGGGGCTAGATGCCCCTCTTCGATTCCCAGGATTCCTGAATTATCTAAAAAGTAAAAATGACTGATAACAGTATCGTTTCATGAAATCAACGTACTAAGTTAGTTTGGTATTTTTAATATGTTGCAAAACAACAATATACACAAAGGTTTCAAAAGAGCTACTTTTATGTAAGCTTCCACGTTTTCCAACAGCATTACAACCAATTAGAAATAGTCGGATTCGATAGAACTATTTCAAGTAGCTTACTAGAATATTATAGTTACTACCTTAGTTTATAGCTTGGCTTAAAACTATGTGTGTGTGTAGAATTATTCATGTATTCACAACAGCTCATCACCGGCCAAAACGCCCCACCCATTGTTGTGGGCAGGCATGGGAAAAATCATTTCACGAAACGATCAATTTGAAATCATTCACCAACATGCTCTTACTGTGATACCCGATCTCGGCAACCCTTCTTGGGCAGAGTTACGCGTTCATGCGAAAGCGAGAAGCAAAACACAGAACTGAAAAAAAGTGACAGCGCCCGGCTATGATTCATTCTCCATCGCATACGTAGTGTTTTGAATGAAAGCAGAAAGGATCGCAAATGAATGCATTCTTTCATTCACAAAGATTCATTTCAAAACATTCACCGGATCGTTCTAATAAAAAAAACTTGTCGTTTTTGTTTATAGACCTATGAAATTTTCGCTTGGTGATCTCTTATTGTTGAGTAAGTAGTTTGCAATGTGCTGGTGGAAAAAAAAAACTTAAAACGATTCCGTGCATATCACAATATCAATTTCAAGTGGATTGTAGTGCAATCTACTTCTCAACATTGATTATAGTGTACATTTGCACTATAAAGTTGACCTAACCCAACCAGAGAATACAATGTCACATTCATTTGTGAACTAAAAGTTGATTCACTTGTGAATGTTTACAGTACAATCTTCCGATTCAATCCGCGAATGAAGAACACGATCTTCTTCATTCAACATAGTACGTGTCATTCTTTTACTTGGCTCACATCTTCGGAAGTTCATTTCTACCTACGTTCAGTTGTGTTCTTTTGGAGAGTTTTAGTCGGATCGTGAATGAACGACTGGCTGCTGTCAAAGCAATGAGCGGATTCGCCAAGAATCATGCGAATGAATGATAATTCCCATCCCTGGTTGTGGGGCATACTCACCGATTGCTGTGGGGCATACCGTCCTCTTGTTGTGGGGCATATTACACTTTCACCGGGGGCATTTTGCTCTGGGTGAAAGAAAAAACTAGAATTTAGGCATCCTTGAAAAATGTTTAATTGTACTTGTATCAGGATGTTTTTAATAAAAAATGAAACGGGTACTAATTTCTAACTAATATAACAATAAATTAGAGTAGTTAGTGAGAAGATCATGGCGTCGAATGGTGAAATATAGCTATTTTTGCTTAAGGGGGGCGTATTAGACCTGTTTACCCTACTCTCCTATATAAAATACTACACTGCTGAACAGTGCAATAACTACAGAAGCACGTTGTCAGATTCTACAAAGCGCCGTAAACATGGATTAACAAGTTACAACGCACACGCATGCATAAAAATAAATATATTTTTTCCAAACGCAACACTCTTAAGCAGCACACACCGAATTGAATTAAATCCAAACCACCCCGCCCACCCACTCTGCAAATCATTCTGTGACACCGTGCTGGTACCCGAAAAATCCGCACACGGCCACCGCTGCCGAAAATGCATAGCGTCTACCGCTTATTGTAGTGCCCAGACGCTGCAGCCATGATCTTACCCGTTCGACATAAGAACAAAAACTGATTCAAACGGGTACGCGTCACCTCTATTTATAAACTAACCGTATATGGTTTAGTCACTTAGGTGCGAGTGTGTGCAAATGCCAACGTTACCGAAAATCGATAGCGCTTATTGCATCGCCCGGAGACGATGTTGCTCGTATGGGATAAGAGCAACAACTGATTTAAACGGCTTCTATTTATGACTTTTCGTGTTTCATTGAGCAACTAAGCTGCCCTCTCTTGACGGCTGTGTCTGAGAAATCTGCCTCACGAATGGTAATTTTCCCGTTTTTCGTGAACTTTTTAATTTTACCAATTTCTAAAAGTCTACTTTTATTGGGGAGATATTAAATTATTACCAATATTTAAGTTAGGTGTTTCTGAATCGGTTGGTGTATGAATGATTAAAATCCATCTAGTAATATCGGAGTTATAAGCGTGGAAACCTTACATAGTTTCGTTACATGGGAGATAGTTTAGATTTTAGAATGACACCTAGCCCCAGATAGTGGAGTAAGACATCTTTAATGTCAAAATGAAATGGTTTCCGTGTGTCATCGCATAACTCAAGAACGAGATATCGGATTTCTTTGATTTTTGCATTATTTTGTTGGTTATTTTCTGTGGAAGGTTCTTTGACATAAAAATCAAATATTGAAATTTTCCTAATCCACCTATTAGTGCAATTGTGTTTTTCTCATATATGCACTTTTGCTGGATATCTCTATATATAAAAATGAAATGGTTTCCGTGTGTCATCGCATAACTCAAGAACGAGATATCGGTTTTTCTCATATATGCACCTTTTGCTGGATAACTATATATAAAAATGAAATGATTTCCGTGTGTCATCGCATAACTCAAGAACGAGATATCGGATTTCTTTGATTTTTGCATTATTTTGTTGGTTATTTTCTGTGGAAGGTTCTTTGACATAAAAATCAAATATTAAAATTTTCCTAATGCTCCTATTAGTGCAATTGAGTTGTTCTCATATATGCACGTTTTGGTGGATATCTCTATATATAAAAATGAAATGGTTTCCGTGTGTCATCGCATAACTCAAGAACGAGATATCGGATTTCTTTGATTTTTGCATTATTTTGTTGGTTATTTTCTGTGGAAGGTTCTTTGACATAAAAATCAAATATTGAAATTTTCCTAATCCACCTATTAGTGCAATTGAGTTTTTCTCATATATGCACCTTTTGCTGGATAACTCTATATATAAAAATGAAATTATTTCCGTGTCTCATCGCTTAACTCAAGAACGAGATATCGGATGTCTTTGATTTTTGCATTATTTTGTTGGTTATTTTCTGTGTAAGTTTCTTTGACATCGTGCAATTGTGTTGTTCTCATACATGCACGTTTTGCTGGATATCTCTATATATAAAAATGAAATGGTTTCCGTGTGTCATCGCATAACTCAAGAACGAGATATCGGATTTCTTTGATTTTGGCATTATTTTGTTGGTTATTTTCTGTGGAAGATTCTTTGACATATAAAATCAAATATTGAAATTTCCCTAATTCACCTATTAGTGCAATAGTGTTTTTCTCATATATGCACCTTTTTCTGAATATCTCTATATATAAAAATGAAATTGTTTCCGTGTGTCATCGCATAACTCAAGAACGAGATATCGGATTTCTTTGATTTTTGCAATATTTTGTTGGTTATTTTCTTTGACATAAAAATCGAATATGGAAATTTTCCTAATCCACCTATTGGTGCAATTGTGTTTTTCTCATACATACAACTTTTGCTGGATATCTCTATATATAAAAATGAAATGGTTTCCGTGTGTCATCGCATAACTCAAGAGCGAGATATCGGATGTCTTTGATTTTTGCATTATTTTGTTGGTTATTTTCTGTGTAAGTTTCTTTGACATCGTGCAATTGTGTTGTTCTCATACATGCACGTTTTGCTGGATATCTCTATATATAAAAATGAAATGGTTTCCGTGTGTCATCGCATAACTCAAGAACGAGATATCGGATTTCTTTGATTTTGGCATTATTTTTTGGTTATTTTTTGTGGAAGATTCTTTGACATATAAAATCAAATATTAAAATTTTCCTAATTCACCTATTAGTGCAATAGTGTTTTTCTCATATATGCACCTTTTTCTGAATATCTCTATATATAAAAATGAAATTGTTTCCGTGTGTCATCGCATAACTCAAGAACGAGATATCGGATTTCTTTGATTTTTGCAATATTTTCGTTGGTTATTTTCTTTGACATAAAAATCGAATATGGAAATTTTCCTAATCCACCTATTGGTGCAATTGTGTTTTTCTCATACATACAACTTTTGCTGGATATCTCTATATATAAAAATGAAATGGTTTCCGTGTGTCATCGCATAACTCAAGAGCGAGATATCGGATTTCTTTGATTTTTGCATTATTTTATTGGTTATTTTCTGTGGAAGGTTCTTTGGCATAAAAATCAAATATTGAAATTTTCCTAATCCACCTATTAGTGCTGCAGCGCCCATAGTTTTTGGCCAGCATCAACCCTGGCAAATTTTTCCAAGTGGTGCACCATGGAAGCTAATTTCCTGGGTTACATCACCAGCTACAGTCTTAAGCTAAGCTGATATTTTGATGCACTCGCGCTTTCCAAGCCATAGCTTACGGAAACGAATAAACACTTTGTTTAATTAAACACAGTTTGTTGCTGCTAGCAGTAAACGGCGACGCTGTTGTAGAAAGTAAAGGCCTCCGAGTATGAGTCATAATGAACTACTGATTCATCCACCGGGGTCTTTACTCTCGCGAGCGTGGAAAGAATGTTTTGTTTAGGTCTGAGACTCTCTCAGAGTAAAATCTACACAGACGATATGATAAAAGTCTTTTGCGTCAAATTGTAAGGGGTCAGTCGGTAAGTAGTCTTCTGGTTATATACATCATAGAAGACTTGTTCTTGTTAAAAACCTTATAGGGCTGATATTTTGACTTTTACGGAAATACGTTGAAAGTTCTAATTTGTGACGCGTTGTAACGTCACGTTACATTATCAGTTATAAAACAATCCTCTTCCAGTATATTCAGTTTATGTTTATTGAATCTTTAGTGAAATTTTGTCCACTTTCCGAATCTGTAATAAGTTTTGATGTAGGCGTACATTTGATAAAGTTATAACATATTTATGGAATGAAGAATCGTCAAATCGTTGTACCGTCACGAAAGAGTGTGTCAGCTGCATATTCAAGCGAAGAACGAACCAAAGCACAATATAACGCTTTTAAGCAGTCCGTAATTAGTGCGTGTTTCATGTGGTGACAGCGAAAAAAGGCAAGGAAGCCTAGGATTCGCAAAATTCTGGCTGGTGGCTAGAAAACAAGAAGACCGTGACGCGGCGGGCGAAGCCATAAGTCAACATTCTGTGGTTGGCATTTGCGAGTACACGGATTATGGAGTGGCGAGTGATGCGAATTTAACATAACCAACGAAGGTAAAGTAGTGAACCAGTCCGAAGGACATTTAGAAGTTACTTGTGATCTGAAGTTGAAATCGGAAAGTTCTCTCCCATACAAATACTGTTGAATGAATGAGTGCAAAATACAGAAATGAATTGAATTTTTACGGTTGGATAAAAGGCGTTGAAGAAGTTGCAGTTTGCAGACCAGTCATAAGCGTGTTGACCTCATCTGGCGTGCAGTACCTTGTGGAATTTTAAGTCTTAAGTGCTCCACGGAAAGGAGGAAGCAACAGAATTGCACCTCATCAGGAGTACGATTCGTACAATTAGAAACGGCACAGGGTAAGTGAACCATTTCTACTTTATTTACTTTGCTTACACGGGGGACGAACAAACGACTGTGACGTTATTTTCTTTAAGTTTTAAGCAGGTATATGCTACGCCGCCATGATTTCTATACCAACATCTAAAAAGTCGTGCTAGGGTCGATCCACAATAAACAGAATCAGTTTCATTCGAGAAAATTTTGTGATAGTCGAATTCGTTTAATTTGTTGGTGCACTATGTTGTAAACAAATATCTGAAAATTGAGTCATGCCGTACGGTGTCTGACTAGTGAAAATCGAGTTTCGAGCAGGACAGGCAGAACAATTCGAACTGTCAGTGGGGCCCATGAATTGTGTGAGATGTTGACTTTTGTCAGTTCAATACAAATGGGATAGGGTTGCCATATACGGGGTTTTAAGTAATAAATTAAGCAAATAATCACTAACTTTCAGATTGATGACAAAACAAACTCGATGACAAATTTGTTATACTAACACTAACAGACCGATAGAAATGGCGAGTCCAAGCTATCAGGTCAATTTTTTTTAATTTTATTTGTATTTGTATTTGTATTTGTATAAGAAAGTCCAACTGACAATTTGTCTAAATTAACTAAACTAAACTAAGTTAAACTAAACACAATTAAACTAGTGACAATACACGACGACGAAACTGCGAAGAATTCACGACGAAGTCGAAAATTTCAATTTCGTTGAAGCGACGACTCATTGCTAAAATCGGACTGTTGGCAGCGTAGTTAGTGCTGCGCATTTCAGAATGCAGCAGGGCTCGTGGGCGAAGAGAACGGGTAGGCGCGTAGAGGCTGATTTGCGCTAGTAGCTCCGGATCATCATATTCAGCCAGCAGAATCTTTGACACGAAAGTAGCCTGCGCTGCATGTCTCCGATGCGTTAAAGTATTAAGTCCTAAAAGACGACAACGGTCCTCGTATGGTGGCAGGTTTAATGGATCGTTCCACGGCAATCCACGTAACGCATATCGTATGAATTTACGCTGGACTGCATCGATCCTAAGGCTCCACGTTGCTTGATAGGGGCACCAAACGACGTTTGCAAATTCCAACAGCGGGCGCACCAATGAGCAATAAAGAGCCTTGAAACACAGAGGATCCCGAAATTCACTGGAAATTTTGAAAATAAATCCCAGTAATCGATTGGCTTTGTCGATGGACGCAGAGACGTGATGAGTATACGTTAGCTTTTCATCAAGAATGACTCCTAGATCCTTCACGTGGTCAACTCGTTGCAGCAGAGTTCCTGAAATGTTATAGTTGAAGGTAAGCATATTTCTCGTTCGAAAATAGCTGATGACAACACATTTTGCAACACTAAGGACCATCATGTTTCTTACACACCAGCTATAAAAGGTGTCGATAAGATGCTGTAGCTCACGGCAATCGGCTTCATTCCGTATAACAAGAAAAAATTTTAAGTCGTCGGCAAAAAACAGCTTTCCTCCATGCCTTAGAACGAAAACTGCATCATTCACGAACAGTGAAAAAAGCAGTGGACCCAGCTACCTTGAGGAACTCCGGAAGTGTTGATAAAGGATTCTGAAACAATATCGCCAATTTGAACAACGACTTCACGGTGTACAAGGTAGGATCGAAGCCAATGGCAGAATCTAGTAGAACACCCTAGCTTATCAAGCTTTGATATCAGTATCTCATGATTAACTCTATCAAAAGCTGCCTTTAGATCAGTGTAGATAGTATCCACCTGCAATTTCTTAGACAATTGTTCCGTGCAAAATGACGTGAAGCAGACGAGATTCGTCTTGACCGAACGTCCTGGGAAAAATCCGTGCTGGGATGTACTGATGTAGTGTCGACAAGCAGAAAGTAACGCTTCGTTGATGATTGGTTCAAATACTTTAGATTCGACTCCAAGCGAAGTGACTCCGCGATAGCTCTCCATGTTGCATCTGTCACCCTTCTTGAATACCGGGAACATTACTGAGCGTTTCCAATTCTCCGGAAACGTTTGCTGCTGAAGCGATAGGTTAAAAATATATGCAAGTGGTGTTACAAGTAAGTCCGAACATTTTTTCAATACAGTTGAAGGTATAGCGCTGAGGCCGGGTGCATAAGATGACTTGGTTTTCCGGATTGCAGATATAACCATTTATTCGGAGACAGTAAACACATTCATATCAACAGCACAAGCAGGAACGTCACGAGAAGCATTTTCGAGTTCGATTGCGGTTGGCGAATCAGCTGAAAAAACACTTGAGAAGAATCTGGCAAACAGCATACATTTCGCCACAGTTGTCGAAGCTTCTTCGCCGTCGTAAAGCATCCTTGATGGAAGTCCAGTTTCTTTTCGCTTCGTGTTGACAAATGACCAAAAGCCCTTCGGGTTTCGGCGTAGATTATTCTGCATGCAGTTTACATAGCGTTTATACAGAAGCTTGTTGTAACAACGATACTCATTACTGGCAAAAGTGAACATGCGCTTAGAAAGAGGACACCGTCGATTTGTGTATGCACGTAGAGTTTTCTCACATGAGGCAAATGCGGTGGAAACAGCAATCAAAACTCCTCCTCCACGACCGCGAATACTGTTGCCACTATTTCGGTCCGCACGGTACACGGTGTAAGCATCGCCGAAAAGCTGCACCGATGTTATCCTCGCATCAAGCCATGTTTCGGTGAAGACGCAAACATCGTAGTCACCGTCCACAGCAGCTAAATACACGTCATCAATTTTCGTCTTAAGCCCTCTCGCGTTCTGATAGTAGATCCGCAAACCATCAGCGTCCTGTGAGAGGTGTCGTGCTGCATACCAATTTTCAGGACTGCGAGTTCGATGATCAGCATAACCGCGAGTGACGCGGGGAGAGCAGGATGTACTGTTGTCCAGAGGGGGAGCAAGCAGCGGTGCGGAGGGAATGACCGAGTTATGACCGTTGTGTCCAGCGGCTGACTGCAATGGGAGGCGTACTTGAGGGTGCACAGTATCACGTGTAGCTTCGGAAAGATATATATTCTTCAAATGTTTACCTGAGCGGACAGATGCGATGCGATCGAAATTTTCATTTTGGCATTGAAGATTCGCTGCAGCGGTAGAGTCCATTAAGTTGTGTTCATCATCAGACTGTAAGTGAAATTTACATTGAGGGTGTGCAGTATCTGAAAGTGCTTCGGAAGGACATATACCCTTCTTGGCTTTACCTGACACAGAAGAAGTCGCCGATTCGTCAGGTAGACCGAGATCGGGGGTACAAGAAGTGTGACAGACGAGTTTATCCAGAATAACTTGAGGCTACTGTCCACCACCAGATGGATTCTTCTCCGCAGCAATCCTGATGATAGGTCGTTAAATTTTTGAATTGGTCACAAATTCACGGAAGTAGATGTTCTCCGGCCAAGAGTCTTTGGACAGAGCCTTATCCCTGTATGATTTGCTAACGCCAACTTTAAAGGTTATGAAGCTCAGAGACGAGAGATCCTTGTCCTTAGGAACTAGACGCACTATTCTCGGTTGCAGATCCACCCCCAGACAGTCTTTTACAAGCTTAGAAATTTCATCATCCGTCGTGCTGGGATCGAATGCTGACAAGTAAACCCATAACAACTCCTCAGGTGGTGAAATTGTTTTTATCGTTTCAAACGCAGCTTTGGATCCACGAATATTAGGGATTTTTGTTTTGAGCGGATCATCTTCACGTTTGCGCTTGGGCGTGTTTGAAACTGGATTATATGCAGCAATCCCTTTCCAAGGCGAGCTTACGGTTGGGGATAGCGGTTTCGAGTCAACTTTAGCCGAGAGAGCTTTGACGACATCTTTCAAATCAGCTATGTCATTCTTTATAGATTTCAAGGAACTGTCGTCGGGTACTATGTCGCAACAACGCGAAGCCATTCTACGGAAATTATCTTTCGAAAATAAGTCAGCACAGCCGTTGCACATCCAGAATAGGTTCCGTGGGTTCCCAGGACGTCACGAACATCATAATCCATCTTGACGCAAATCATGTGGAACGAATTTCCACAGTAGCCACGACATGTGATTCGATCAGAATCATTAACCACTTTCGAGCAGTTGGTACAAGCCATGCTGGTATGCAATATGCCCAAAATAACTAACGGGTATGATAACGTGCGTCAATCCAAGCGAACTTGCACGCAATGTGTGATCTCAGCTATCTACCAGAAGATGTCGCTTTTGGCGGAAAAATTGAGCGTGACGTAGTGCGCAGTGATAACGTCAACAAAAATCACAAACAAAACTTGCACTTTCACGAATCAGCACCACTAGATAATATCGTGCTTGAAGCCACTAAATTTCAATGCACTCGTACAACCGATAAACAAGATAAACACATAAAACAAAAATAAAACAGATCGCGATTGTAAAAATACTAAAAACTTGAAAAAAACTTTCAGCTCTATAGACAACCGGTATTCAACAAACAGTGATGCCAGAAAGATATTAACATTAACAATAAATTAACATTAATATTAGGATATAAGGATCACCGATTAAAGATCCACAGAAAGCGCTACCAGGGTATCATGACCAGAGCAGCACAATGTAAGTGACACGCAAAAGTAGCTGTCCAACGTTTCATTCAACATGAAAACCGTCTCGCACAAATAAAGCATATAATGCAACCCGACCTCCTGGCAAGTAAACATAAAGCCGGAGGGTACTAACTCGGTCATTCGGAAACACAGAAAGTTCGAAAATTAATAAGAATTAATCATCACCCAATACCAGGGAAACATACATTGTTAGTATCGCTCAGAACAAGCCTCTGGCGAATTAATTTAAAAATGGGAAAGCACACAGAACTATATGTGTTTGTGTTTGCTTTTAACAAATTAATAAATAAACAGAAGCGTACGAGCTACGTCTGAGTTTCACATTATCAATATAGATTTGATCCCAATCTGGGTACTGCTAAGTACAGTTCTCATTCCAAAGTTGCATTGCAGCTGTTTTTTTAACTCTTTCGAGCGGTTCTTACCAGTCTCCTACCAGGGGAGCAAGCTTCATAAAAAGCACGACTGCGAGATGCCATTAGTGGCATGCTATAGGTTGCCATAAAAAGAAACAAAAAAATTAAAAACAAACAGAATTGCCCCGCCCATGAACAAAATTTTTGGTCAGCATTTTTTTTCTTCGCTCCGCTATGCAGCACAGCTGTTTGAATAAACAACGGCAGAACTAACTACATAGCGCAAAACAGTTGGAAGAACGAATTAAAGGTTAGGTTCGAGCAAATGCAAGCGACGAAAATTGAAGGTCAGGTTGCAATAACTTGACCGCGAAAATAATAACTTAAAATCGTGCAGGCCAGTAGAATACGGTGTTTACCTTTGGGTAAAAACACTGTTATGTGCTGTCTTGACCACGGTCAAGACTATATTATGTCACACGTTGCTTTGTGCAAAGTGACTAATTAATTACTTTATGAATCACGTGCAGCTATGATGTAGTTTATTTAGCCAGCCTTGACCATGGTCAAGCTTTCGTTAGAACATCAGGGTGGCTTAATTATGATCACCAAAATATTTGTTATACGGTTTTGTTAGAAAACACTGCAGGGGAAATATAAAATATAATTGAATGGAACCAACTATAAGGCGCGGGGAAACAAGTCGCGCGTTCACTTTTAATACGTGTTGGAAGTCAATGAAGTTTTTATTGAAAAAAAAACTACAATAATTTATTTACATGCATCGAAAAAGAAATATAGCGGATGTGCGAAAAGCGAGTAAAATTAATAATAATAAAAATACACTATTATAGAAAAAAATGACTAAATATATAATATGGAAAAATCTATTAAAAATCGCATGGCAGCAGCGGGTGCTGTGGATCGATGAAGCATGCTATGAATAATGTAATAAATATAATAATAAAAGGATTTAATCCAGTTTATATAAGATGGATTACGAGTTTCCGAAGACGGAAGCAATCCAATGCATTCCAGAATTTGATGGATCTACCGATGAGCTAGATGCATTCATCTATCATATGTCACGAGATGAGTTGATCTACGTGGTACTCTTAAAATTAAGAAAGAATGCAGCAGCCCAAATATTGAAAATTAAAGCCGATACTTAGCCAGAATTAAAACAAAATTTAATAAAGAAATTTAGTAAACGAGAACGGATAGAAGAGGTAATTTCAAAAATTGAGACCCTTCGACAAAGTCCGAACGAATCGTTTAAAGAATATAAAATACCGGGCGGAAATAATAAAAGACCAAATTGATGTTTATAATGAAGGGACTGGCATCATGGATATACCAATGATTGACTACTTAGAGGAAGTAGATATTGAAAACCAGTGTCTGAAAGAGATAGAAATCAGGCTGCAATTGTTAGAATTATCGCGTACACGTACAGTTACGCGACAACGTTGGACACCGAAGAGATATATCGGAAATCCAATTGAATATATAGATGAAGGTAGAGATTATGAGCTACCTGAAAGAAATTTTCGGCCAGAAATAGGCGAAAGTAATTTCAAATTTTCATCGCAGAATTATGCGGAAACTTACTGGTCAGATTTTGATCAAAATACAAAAACTAAAAATTTTAAACAGAATCAGAAGCCCCGAAGGCAAGATTATGATTCTAATATAGGTCTCTACCAAGACCAAAATAGCCAATTGGGCGTAAATTGCTTCACGAATGAAAGAAGCATAAATAAAGATTTACAAAATTACTATGCAACCAGACAGGGTGCAAATACTAAGAGGCAGTTGCCCGCTGAAAAATACAATGGCCACGAAAGGCCCAAAACAATGCCAAATAACGGCAATATTACATTGGGAGGAGATACTTAGCAATATGAAAAGTTGAACATAGAATGTACTGGAAATTATCAGTTCCTAGTAAATATCGCCTCAAGTGCAAGGCCAGATGTGAAAATTAAGTATATGCTTGATACAGGAGCATTCCTTAATGTAATAAGATTGGACACTCTCCCGAAGATTGGAGCCAGACTCATCCATTATCGAGATAAAGTAAATATTACCGGTTTTAATCTGACACAAACAGAAACTATTGGGTCAGTAGAAACCATTTTCATAATTGGGAATTCCAAATATAAAATAAAGTTTTACGTCGTAAAAGATCTATGCGTTCCAGGAATTATTGGAGCAGAATTTTTAAAAGAACACACAGTTTTTATCTCTCAGCATTTGGACTACATTGCCCTCAGTAAATCGAATGAGTTCGACAAAAAGTCAAATGGAGATAAGATACAAAGTTCTTATAATATTACGTCAAGAAAGGCAAATATTCCGTACAACACGGATGGAATGAATTCAACTAAATATGTTGAAGAAGTACGTAATAAGACTCCAAGAAGGGATGCGATAAATAAGAAAAATCAAAATAAAATATAAAAATTAATGAAATGTCTTCGAATATGTCGCGAAAACTCGAAATTCTAGCCCAAAAGGTAAAACAGAGAGAGCTGAAATTATAAAATATACTGATGCTGGATCTCAGTACAATATGGAAGAACTAAACTATCAAATTGATACACCTCATAGAAGAAAGTGTATAACTAGCATGATTCCGGAATGCGGATCTGAAAATATGATGGTAGACACCCACTTCAATAACGAAACTGATAAGAAAACTTACTTTAAAAATAATTACAAAAGAAACAACAACGAGTATAGCAGAATAATTAAGGCACATGGCAACACACCAGAAAGAATAGAATTACGTATGAAGCAGGACATCACTAATTTACGCGAATAAAACTAGATAATGGGAACGAGCCGCTAGGAGATGTAAATTTCCTGTTGGACACAGGAGCAGGAGGTAGCATGATCCGAAAGGACATAGCTGAAAGTATAGGTGCATCCAAAATTGATAGATCGGAAACGATCAGATATACAGGAGTGGCAAATGTACCCAAAACTAGTTACGGTACGGTAGAGATTACTTTCTGGATAGCAGGAAGAGCCTTTCCAGCCAAATTTGATGTGGTGGAAGACTTGATGTTAGAAGGTATTTTGGGGGCGGACTTCATAAACCAATATGTGATTATGATAAATAATGCCGCTGGTACTATAACAATCCAGCAAGACCCAATAAAATTTAGTCCAAAGTTCGAGCTATACTCGCTGGACAGTTTTTTCCCGAGCGAAGGCCCAGGTAAAAATGGGACTTTCTTCGCGGAAGATGTATTCGCAGAGGAAAGTACATCTGGCACACAACGATACGATTCCACCGATTAAAAACAATAATACCGCGGAAAGGACCCACAACAAAAATGGGTTTAAAAAGACAACCGAGGAATATTCAAACTATAAGGAAATTGACCTCGAATTACGCAAGGATTTCGATTTCATGGAAAGTGCAAAGTTTACTCGGACAGGATAGAGTGAAAGGTTTAGCTAGCGACCTTAGCCATTTAACGGAAGACTTGTTTCAACCTGTCAGAAACATGGTTGAAAATTATAATGACGTGTTCTTTTTACGAATATCGCTATCCACGAAATAGAAACGTCAACTAATATCCCCATCAACAAGAGACAATACCGATTTCCGGAGTCGACAAAGACCCAAATCGATGAAAAAATCGAAGAAATGGAGAAACAAGGCATCATCAAACCTAGTAGAAGTCCCTGGAATGCCCCGGTCCTTTGTGTGCCGAAGAAACCAGACGCTAATGGTAATAAAAAGTATCGAATCGTAGTAGACTTTCGTGCTCTAAACACGATTACAAAACAACTTGTATACCCGATACCACTAAAAAATACTGGACAATGTGGGAGATAGTTGTTATTTCTCCTCTTTGGATTTGAAATCCGAATTTTATCAGGTGTCAATTCACCCACGGGATGCCGCTAAGACACAGAGGTCATTATGAATTCACTAGAATGCCAATTGGACTTAAAAATAGCCCAGAAACATTCCAAAAACTAATGAACACAATTTTATATGGTTTGAAGGGTATCAAAGCCTTCGTATATTTGGACGATGTCATTGTGTTCGGTCGAACAGTAAAGGAACACAACGAAAACTTGGAGAAAATTTTGAAAGCTCTGAGGGAGCACAACCTCAAATTGGAGCCTGGGAAATGTCATCTTCTCATGGAGAGATTGCAGTATCTTGGACATGTTATCTCGAAGGACGGAATCCGCCCCAATGGAGACAATGTGGAGGCAATCAAAAACATGAATAGACCAAAAACGGTGAAAGAAGTTAGATCCTTTCTTGGAACCGTAAATCTTTATGGCAAATTCAGTAGAGATATTACCGCAAAGAGGAAACCTCTAAATGATTTACTTAAGAAGGAAGCAAAGTTTATGTGAAGTCCGGAATGTGAAAACGCATTCAACGAATTAAGATTACACTTAACTTCGGACCCAATACTAGTAAGACCAAATTACGAAGACACGTTCGTAATTACTACGGATGCAAGCGATTTCGCAATAGGCGCTGTGCTCTCCAACGAAAAGTCAACAGATCGCCCAATTGCATATGCAAGTAGAGGACTGGTCGGTGCCGAGAGGCGCTACCACACGATTGAGAAAAAATTACTCGCTATTGTATGGGCAGTAGAATACTTTAAGCATTATATTTTTGGACAACGATTTATAATATATACGGACCATCGTCCACTAATTTCAATCTGGCATCCCAAGAAACAAGAAACTTCTTCAACACTTACGAGATTACGACTCAAACTACAAGGCCTTGAGTGCGACATCCGATATAAGCAAGGAAGAGAGAATTTGGTCGCGGATTTTCTATCTCGCCTACCACAAAACAATGAAATGGATGACAAAAACAAAGAATCAGCTGTCCCGGTGTTAGTATTGACGCGAGCGCAAAAGCAAGAAAAGACGCCGAAACATCGAGAAATAATCAAGCCGCCAGTGACGATTTTGACGTCTTAGTTTTGCATCGGTGATTGACACCGAAGGAACATATGACGCCGGTTTTGTTATATTGAATAGCAGAACGTCATACACTGAGATATCTAAAATCCGCGACTTATCGCATGGACTGAAAGATTATGTGCAGGACAGTATCCTTTCTGTACCAGAGAAAAGGTTATTCGGTATCGTAATGCCAGGAAATGCCAATACGCTGTTAGACAGCAAAGACTTTTTTGACATATTCATGCGGGGCTTTGCCAAATTGGTCAGCAAAATGCCTAACGCAGATAATATTCAGATTATCTCATTCAAAAAAATTAGACAATATGAAGCAATCCAAATGCTGCAATTCGCGGCGTGGAGAGCCAGAAAGCAAAGTACGCTGTACAATGTGGATTGCGAACGCATTGCAGTAAAAAGAGAGGAAGAAGAAACAATCTTACTGGAATTCCATGATGCCCCTCTAGGAGGACACGTGGGAGCGGGTTGAGTTGGTGATACAGGATGACCTCACCAGATACCTAATCGTAGCACCAATGGAGAATCAAGAAAGCGAAACAGTAGCGCGGACTTTCGTAGAACATGTGATCTGTAAATTTGGTACTCCACAGGAGCTAGTTACAGATAACGGCACAAACTTCGTTAGCTCTCTAATTAAGAATGTATGCAAAATTCTAAAGATAAAGAAGATAACTACCAGTGCGTACCACCTGCAGGCAAACTTAGTAGAGAGAGCCAATAGAGAATTAAAAATTTACCTAAGACAGTACATAAGTGGAAAACACGGCACTTGGGACCAATTACTCCCATTCTTCACATTCGAGTACAACACTACAACGAACTCATCGACCGGATTTACACCGTACGAATTGATGTTCGGGCGAAAGGCTACACCTCCCACGTCAATTTATGAACGAAAAGACCGGGAAATTTATTATGACAGCTACGCAGGCGAAATCAGGAAATGCTTCGCCAAAACGCACGCAACGGCAAAGGAAAATCTGATTTTGTCAAAGCAAAAAAGAAAAGAACTCTACGACAAATCAACGAATGAATGGACACCTATGTGGGGGGATTTAGTAGTAGTACACGCAACCCCTATGGGTGTAGGACAGAAATTGCAAAATCTATGGAGAGGACCATACGAAGTGGTCGAGCTGCCAAGTGAGCAAACAGCCGTAATTAAAAACGGAAATAGACTTGAGAAAGTACATGTCAACCGATTAAAAAGGTACATGGACTGAGTCCCAATAAAAAAATAATGTACATAGTTGTAAATACATATGTACATATTCACCTAATGAAACTATTCTAAATATAAACACAAGTAGCTATTAAATCAATATGTATATACTAGTCAGCATTGCGTATACTGAAATAAAAACCTATTTTAATCCACCTAGCGGTGCAATTGTGCCTTTCTCAATCATGAATCACGAGAATGTGTGCGTTGTTTATATTCATTAAAAACTTTTAAATGCATATATTACATTTTATTATTATACATCACATGACAACTATATACAGGAAAATAAATCATTATTCGAGTTCTAAAATTTTGAAAAAGAAAAAACAGCCATGGTAATATTGAACTGAAAAAACCTGTTTTAATCCACCTAGCGGTGCAATTGTGCCTTTCTCATTTCTCTAAACTATGGCACGGAGGCTTTTTATGTTCAACATAATTGTGGAAATGTCCATTACATTCTTAGTACACTTTGCACTTATATACAATGGCATGCCAGCCACGAACTTGATGAGCTACGTGTCGACGGTGAAACACTTGAAACAAAAAAATATCATACTCCATTAGCCTAATCAGCATTAGATCAATGTTATCTGCTTGCTAACTCATTTTGTCATGCGGGGATGGGTATGTGAGGAGGGCGAAAGTCCCATGAACGAACGACTCCCCAGCTTAAATTGGTATGCTTTGTAATATAGTGGTGGTTTAAAGATGATGGGGTTGAAAGGGAGGGGTATGAGGTGGTGGTCTGAGGGGTGATTTAAGGAGATTTTTAAAGGAGGGGAGTGAACAGTACAGGGGGGGGGGGGGTGTAACCCCTCTCCGTAAACCATCAACTAAGCCCCTGTTAAAATCCAGAAACCTTATGCGAGTCGAAAAAAAAATATTATTAGGTTTAGGTTGACGTTTTACAGAGTGATTGCATAACCTTTCTATATGAGAAAGGCAAAAATGTGCAAAATCCAAAAAAGTGAATCTTCGTCAAATTTTTTTCGTGTTTGCATCAAATCTCGACGTTTTATGCACCTTGAATACATTTAGCATCAAAAATAAAAATTCTATTTTTAATTTTTCCTATAGTTTTTATGAGAATTTTCTGTGTGGCCGCACTCTGAAACCCGTAATTCCAGAACCAGAATTCCGATCGATCCAAAATTCAATAGCAGCCGATGGGAAGGTTGCACCTTTCATTTGAGACTAAGTTTGGGCAAATCGGTCCAGCCATCTCTGAGAAAAATGAGTGACATTATTTGACACATACGCACATACATACACACACACATACACACACACATACACAAAACTCGATACTGTGCTAGCTAATGATGGCTCCGCTAGTACATTCCGTAGAAACGGAGTGGAGGCGTGGATTGATTTGACCTTTGCCAGCCCGAGTCTGGCTCCAGGCATGGAATGGAGGGTAGACGAAGGCTACACCCATAGCGATCATTTAGCAATCCGCTTTAAGATCAACTATGGTGTGCAGCATCCGAGGGCGGGAGATCCCTGTCAGGTACGTGGGTGGAAGTCCAATCACTTCGACAGCGAAGCTTTCACCGCGGCCCTGGGACTGGAGGCCAACACCGACAGTTTAAGCGGGGATGCGCTGGTAGCTGTTCTATCACGCGCGTGCGACGCCACTATGCCGAGAAAAACACTGCCAAGAAACGGTAGATGCCCGGTATACTGGTGGAGTGCCGAGATTGCAGCTCTACGGTCAGCCTGTCTCAGAGCTAGACGTAGGATGCAAAGAGCTCGCACCGAGGATGCAAGAGAGAACCGCCGTGAAGTGTTTCGAGCTGCGAAATTAGCCCTTAACAAGGCTATCAAAAGCAGCAAGAGAGCGTGTTTCGACAACCTGTGTGAGAGTGCCAACGCGAATCCGTGGGGTGACGCCTACCGGATTGTGATGGCCAAGACCAAAGGGGGCTCCTCACCCACAGAACGGTCTCCGGACCGGTTGGCAACGATTATCGAAGTACTCTTCCCGTCTCGAGCCACAAGCCCCTGGCCACCTGCACTACGAGACAATGCGGGCACGGTCGAAATGGTGGCTCCAGTGACGAACGAAGAACTACTCGCAGTGGCTAAATCCCTAGCAATGAACAAAGCTCCAGGGCCGGATGGAGTTCCAAACAACGCTCTCAAGGCAGCGATCATAGCGAACCCGAACATGTTCAGGCTAGCTATGCAGAGATGCCTTGACGAGTGCCGTTTCCCCGATAGATGGAAAAGGCAGAAACTGGTGCTGTTGCCGAAGCCCGGGAAGCCGCCAGGCGATCCATCGGCGTACAGACCAATCTGTCTGATAGACACGACTGGCAAACTGCTTGAGAGGATCATCCTCAACAGGCTCACCCCGTACGCGGAACGTACGGACGGTCTGTCAAGCAACCAGTTTGGCTTTCGGAAGAGTAAGTCCACAGTGGACGCTCTCAACTCAGTGATAAATACTGCCGAGATAGCGATCCAACGAAAAAGGCGAGGTATTCGATACTGTGCGTTAGTGACACTTGACGTGAAGAACGCATTCAACAGCGCAAGCTGGGATGCCATCGCGCTCTCGTTACACCGGTTTAGCCTACCGGTGGGTCTGTACCGGATCCTGGAAAGTTACTTCCAAAACCGCGTACTGCTATACGAGACCGATGCCGGTCAGAAAAGGGTTCCGATTACCGCCGGAGTCCCGCAGGGCTCGATCCTAGGCCCGGTGCTATGGAACCTCATGTATGACGGGGTTCTGAGACTGAAGTTCCCTCCTGGGGTCAAGATCGTCGGCTTTGCCGACGACGTAACCTTGGAAGTCTACGGGGAGTCAACTCCTGAGGTAGAACTAACCGCAGAACACGCGATTAGCACGGTGGAGGAATGGATGAGCGCGAGAGGCCTGGAGCTCGCTCATCATAAGACGGAGGTAGTTATCGTCAACAACCGCAAGTCGGCACAACATGCATTTATCCATGTGGGAGAAGTCGCGATCACTTCACAGCGAAGTCTGAAGTCTCTCGGAGTCATTATAGACGACAAGCTGACCTTCGGCAGCCATGTCGACTATACGTGCAAGAGAGCGTCGACTGCTGTTGCGGCACTATCGAGAATGATGTCCAACAGCTCAAAGGTGTGCGCCAGTAGACGTAGGTTACTGGCAGGCGTTGCCGTATCTATCCTCAGGTACGGCGGCCCGTCATGGTCAAGAGCACTGAGGGTAACCAGTTACCTACAGAAACTGGAGAGCACCTACCGCGTGATGTGCCTCAGAGTGATATCTGCCTACCGCACGGTATCACACGATGCATCCTGCGTGATAGCGAGCATGATGCCAGTCGGGCTGGTCATTCGGGAAGATGAGGAGTGCTTTGAGCTACGTGGAAATAGGGGAGCCCGCGAGCGCACCAGGGTGACCTCGGTCGCCAGATGGCAGTGTGAGTGGGACAACTCCTCGAAAGGTAGGTCAGGCCTGTCAGGCCATGGCTGTTTCCGTCAGTACCTCCACAGGTTCGGGCACGCGGAGGTCCCAGTCTGCCCGGACTGCCCAGGTGTAGATGAAACTGCCGAACACATACTGTTCGTATGTCATCGGTTCGACGTCGAAAGAAGAGCAATGCTTGACGTCTGTGGCTGGGACATAACCCCGGATACCCTTATTCAGCGGATGTGTCAAACGGTGGAGAAGTGGAACGCAGTCTCGGCTGCTACCATCCAGATTGCCTGTAGGCAACAGGTAATCTGGCGAACCGAGCAACAAACGGCGGGCACGGCTAACTAGTGATTGGTTAGTTGGAGCAAAAAAGGCCAAGCGCAAAAAAAGGGAGTGAATGGTCTGTTCATGCCGAGGCAGGTTTGGCGCAGCGAATGGCAACCGCGTAAGGGGTAAACCCAGCCACCCCGAAGCAAGACAGAAGAGTGAGTGTATAGGCGTATAAGTGGACTGCCTCATGCCAAGACGGGAGGGTCGTAGCGTAGTATGTTGGAACTTAGCTATCGATGCCTCATGGCGTGGCAGAGGAGTGAAAGGGTGAGCATCCAAGTCAGTCTCACACTGCATGTTAAGGGTGAGCATAAAAGTCAGCCTCACAGGTTGGTAGAGGCTAGCACAAAAGTCAGCCTAGCAAGGAATGAAAAAGGAGAGCACAAAAGTTAGCCTCGCATGGTATGTCAGAGGTGGGGCCTAAGAAAAATGTCCCACATGGGATGCCAGAGGGAGTGACAAAGGTACAATAGAGTGGCACGATTGAGAGTGAATCAGGTGATAGGGTGAGCACCCAAGTCAGCCTCACATGGATGGGTAGGGCGAGCACAAAAGTAAGCCTAGCAAGGAATGAGTAAGGTGAGCATACAAGTCAGCCTCGCATGGAACGTAAAAGGTGAGCACAAAAGTCAGCCTCATGTGGGAGTGTTTGAGAGTGAATCAAAGTGTGATTGAGAGAGCACCCAAGTAAGCCTCATACAGGATGTATGATCGCGTGAGTGAGAGTGAATGAGTACATTTAGTACAGCCATCCCCCCAGAAGTAATACCGAGAGGTAGTTCCTGGGAGGAATGATGGCGGAGCCCAATGGAGTTTAGTCGGTATTAATGGCTGGTCACCATTCGAGTCCGACACGCCCCCAGTGCACCCAGTGTGGTAGATTGGACCCTACCGTTAGCACGTGTACTGGGCTAGGACATAAAGGTCTTCTCCATTGTAAAAAAAAACACACACACACATACACACACATACATACACACATACACACACACATACAGACATTTTCCGATCTCGACGAACTGAGTCGAATGGGATATGATATGGGATTAGGTTGACGTTTTTCAGAGTGATTGCATAACCTTTCTATATGAGAAAGGCAAAAATGTGCAAATTCCAAAAAAGTGAATCTTCGTCAAATTTTTTTCGTGTTTGCATCAAATCTCTACGTTTTATGCACCTTGAATACATTTAGCATCAAAAATAAAAATTCTATTTTTTATTTTTCCTATAGTTTTTATGAGAAATTTCTGTGTGGCCGCACTCTGAAACCCGTAATTCCGGAACCAGAATTCCGATCGATCCAAAATTCAATAGCAGCCGATGGGAAGGTTGCACCTTTCATTTGAGACTAAGTTTGGGCAAATTGGTCCAGCCATCTCTGAGAAAAATGAGTGACATTATTTGACACATACGCACATACATACACACACACATACACACACACATACACACACATACACACACATACACACACATACATACACACATACAGACTTTTTCCGATCTCGACGAACTGAGTCGAATGGGATATGACACTCGGCCCTCCGGGCCGGGATTAGGTTGACGTTTTTCAGAGTGATTGCATAACCTTTCTATATGAGAAATGCAAAAATGTGCAAAATCCAAAAAAGTAAATCTTCGTCAAATTTTTTTCGTGTTTGCATCAAATCTCTACGTTTTATGCACCTTGAATACATTTAGCATCAAAAATAAAAATTCTATTTTTTATTTTTCCTATAGTTTTTATGAGAAATTTCTGTGTGGCCGCACTCTGAAACCCGTAATTCCGGAACCAGAATTCCGATCGATCCAAAATTCAATAGCAGCCGATGGGAAGGTTGCACCTTTCATTTGAGACTAAGTTTGGGCAAATCGGTCCAGCCATCTCTGAGAAAAATGAGTGACATTATTTGACACATTCGCACATACATACACACACACATACACACACACACACATACACACACATACACACACATACACACACATACACACATACATACACACACACATACAGACTTTTTCCGATCTCGACGAACTGAGTCGAATGGGATATGACACTCGGCCCTCCGGGCCGGGATTAGGTTGACGTTTTTCAGAGTGATTGCATAACCTTTCTATATGAGAAAGGCAAAAAGGTGCGAAATCGGCAAAGTCCCAAAAAGTCGATTTTTATAAAAAAAAAATTCGAGATAACATAAAATCTCGACGTTTCATGCATTTTAAAGATGTTTGGCATCAAAAATACGAATTCGATTTCTGAAATTTCATGGGGTCCCCCCTTTGAAAAAAAATTAGAGTTCCGACTAATATGGGAATTTCATATGTGACCGGACGATTTAGTCTATATTTCCGGACCCATATAAGCGATCCGTACGAAATTTTATAGACATCTGTGGGGATATTATTGCTATCATTTGGGACTAAGTTTGTGAAAATAGGCCAAACCATTTCCGGGAAACTGATGTGAGTTCGCAAATTTTGAAAGATGGCCGCTTTTCCCGGGCACTTCCGGAACCATCTATGGTGGTCAATGTAGTCAACGAAAGTTTGGTTGGCCGTCGGTGACCTAGAACAGCAAATTTAAGTTGTTTGAGAGACATTTTAGCGAAATTTTTACCTTTTTTGCTTTCATCGGAGTATCGGTTTGAATCACAATTTGCTATGTGATCGCACGCCACAGCCTGTAACTCCGGAACCGGAAATCGGATCGGGATGAAATTGAATAGCAGTTTACGGGGACGCAATACCTTTCATTTGAGACCAAGTTTAGCCGAATCGGTTTAGCCATCTCCGAGAAACCGATGTGACTGTTATTCTGAATTTAGATTCTTCCGCCGGGGCTTCCGGAACCGATGATGGTGGCCAATGTGGCCAAATAGACTTTGAATGGATGTCAGTGACCTAATACTACAAATCGAAGCAGTTGTGGTCATATTTTGGAAACATTTTCACCTTTATACATTCATTGCAGAATTTATTAAAATCGACATTTTCTGTGTGTTCGTACTCATCACCCTGTAATTCCGGAACCGGAAGTCGGATCCATTAGAAATTCAATAGCAGCCTATGGGAAGGTTGCACCTTTCATTTGAGACTAAGTTTGTCAAAATCGGTTCAGCCATTTCTGAGAAAATTGAGTGACATTTTTGGTCACATACACACACACATACGCACATACACACACACATACATACATACACACATACATATACACACACAGTCATTTGCCGAACTCGACGAACTGAATCGAATGGTATATTGGTGGTTAAAAAGTCGGTTTTCAGAGCAATTGCAATACCTTTCTATTGAGAAAGGCAAAAACAAATAATAAATATGTATACGAACAACACAACGAAAAACAAATAATGAACGGAATGAAGGGCAAAATATAATACGAGGACATAATGTTTAATTAAAACAAAAAGGTTTATGCCAGAAAAAAATGAAAAGTTTAAAATAAAATAAGCAGTGTCTGTCGATAAAAAGAAATTTAAAATGGTAGAAAATATAAAGCCAGAAAGTGGGAAATTATTTTTTTTACTAACGAGTCAAGGAGACTGTCGTATAAAATATGGGATATAATAAATTTTGCAAGGTTGTTTGCAAGTGTAACACATGAAAAAGATGCAGTCGAAAGAGGAAGGTTGCGAATAAAAGTAATATAAATTGAATACATGGAAAAAGGGCAATCAGAATGAAGGTTGCAAAACACTGATAATAAAATCGAATACAAGAGATGGTCAGAGTCCGAAAAACCTGAACCAAACTAAGGAAAAAATACAGAAGGGCCAGAGTCAAAGGACCTGAGTCGAATACAATGTTATAAAAGGAAAATATAAGAAGGCCTGAGTCATTGATCCAGAGCCGAAATAAAAGTCAAGAGTCAAGAGCCAGAGTCAAAGGACCTGAGCTGAGCACAATTTTATAAAAAAGATTTTAGTATGAATATATAAGAAGGCCTGAGTCAGTGAACCAGAGCCAAAATAAAAGTAAAGCCAGAGTCAAAGGACCAGAGCAAGAGCCAAGATTGTCAAGGTCACGTATTTTCTAAATCGGATCGTGTAAGCTATACTACGATTTGAAACTCCGGAGTAAACAATGCCGAAGTATCGAGATAGGAACACAAGAATGAATGAGCAAGGGGAAGTCAGACCCCTGGAGTGAAAAGGGTGTATGATACACAAGGAAACTGACGCCAGGATGTATGATAAATGAATGAAGTACGAACCAGTGTTTAAAGTTTCAGATAGGACGAAGAGGTTGACAAACGAGGACAAACCAAGTAAGGGCGAAAAGGGTGAAGAACAGGAATACGAGACAAAGACGAAGGGAATAATAATTAGGAGATCTTAGCGGTGAAAACAAGGGTAAAAGTTTCATAATTAAAGAAAAGTTTTAATGGACACTATAACATATAGGTGATAAAAGGGTCACGAAAAACGTGAAAGTGGGAATAGAAAATTTTTATTAAACAATTTATATGTAGCGAACACGCTCAGAAGATTACATTTTATCAAAGAGACGTGACATGAATCCGTCCAAGTACTGGTTAAAATATAAATATAAAAAAATGCAGTTAAACAAATGGCGAGAAAACGCCCAGATGGGAAATATTTTATGAAAAGGGCAAACATACCTGTTGGGTTTTCGGACTATCAATATGGTCGGAATCAAAGTGTTGGATGGGTTTGTCTTTATGCTCTGCTTTGTATCATAGACGATACAGAGTTAGATGCGAAGGAAACGAAATTTTTATTATAACTAACTGAAACTGGCAGTGGTATATTGATTTTATATCATCTGTGTAGAAAGGGAATCAAAGGCCTATTCAGATCTCTCGCTCACCCTATCAGAGGGATAGGTGATAAGAGGAGAGGATTCTATCTAGAGCGATCAAGCGAGATCACTATTGCTGCTGTACTAAATAGGGGTGTTCACGATTATCACAATTTTGATTACTTAACATAGCCGGCCACCGTTGACAGTTTCACTTTTCAACTTAAAACTAACTAAAGCGATTATTAATTTTATACAAATATTGTTTGCAATTCACAATCTTTAGGTTGTATGATCTTCGGTTTGTTTGGGTGCGACGAAATGTTCTTTGGTTGGATGGCACGTGCTTCTTCGGTTTGTTGATATGGATATCGACCGTCTGTCGATCAGCTGCTCGGCTCATCTGCACTATGCGTTGAGATGACATGAAGTGTTGGTCGTTGATACTGTGTCTTCTCGATGAATGGGCATCCAGTGAATGGCTTCTGACGTCATCGTTGCATTCGTTTGATTGTAGTTGTACCTCAAGGTGGTTGGAGAATTGATGTAGTATCCAATTAACGAAAGGTGTAAACCGGAACAACTTACCCCACAGAAAATCTTTTGCGCCTGACGAAATCCTCAACATCAAAGGGGGTTGTTCCGTTGGGTAGTGGGTGGATACACATCTCAGCCAGTGCGTTTGATTGGTAAGCCGGATGGCGTTGATCACAGTACAAATCAGATTAATTTCGGAGCGTTTAATAATTGGACATGGAATGTAGAAAGCATTAGGTTTGCAATTTAAAGCGAGCATGCACATGCAAATCGAAACGACTAATGAATAAAGTAGTTACGAATCGGAGTCCTCATCACCAGCGGTTGCTGGCTTTCTGACTGGTAGTACACAAATGTTGGAAATAGCGTGCCGAAGCTCGCCATCTTTTGGCTTCACCGAGACCACTCGAACGTTGCCGTCATCGCCGCGGAAGATTTGGGTGATACGACCGAGTCGTCACTTGAGTGGAGGTAGGTTGTCTTCCTTCAGAAGTACCATCGTTCCGATGGTTACGTTGTCACGTTGACGGGTCCATTTTGTCCGCGGGAGCAGGCTGGATAGATAATCCATGCTCCAGTGCTTCCAAATACGACGAAGATACTCTTGGGTCTGCTGATAACGGTCTAGGCGTCCTTTCGGTATGGCTTCGTACGATGGTTCTGGTATAGCTACAAGAGGGCGGCTTACTAGGAAATGCCCAGGGGTGAGCACTTCTAAGTTCTCTGGGTCAGATGACAGCTGTGTGAGCGGCCTGGAATTCAGGCAACCTTCGGTTTGCGTGAGGAGCGTTTCTAGGTCATCCTTCATTAATATAGCAGTTCCGAGAGTGGTCTTCAGATGCTTCTTGCAGGATTTAACTACGGCCTCCCAAATGCCGCCGAAGTTCGGAGACCGAGAAGGAATGAATTTAAACCAGATGCCGTTCTCGCTGCAATGTGAGGTAACGACGTGCTGATGCTGCTGAGAGGCAAACTGTTTGGCTAGTTCTGCTAGCTCCCGAGATGCACCAACGAAATTCTTTGCGTTGTCGCATTCAATGACTGCTGGTAGGCCGCGACGTGCTACAAATCTTTTTAGAGCCGAAACAAATGCATTGGTTGAGAGGTCGGCTACCAATTCAATGTGCACCGCCTTTGTTACGAGACACACAAATATTGCGACGAAGCCTTTGGTGGGAGATGATTTGCGACCGGCATGGCGGTAATAAAAGGGTCCACACAGATCGACACCAGTGGTCAGGAACGGGAAGGTTGGTGTTACTCGTTCAGGAGGCAGTTCTCCCATAAGCTGCTCTAAGATAGTAGGCTTACAACGAAAACCTTTAATGCAACTGTGCACCACCCTTCGTGCCAAATTTCGCACTCGTAGTGGCCAGAACTTCTCTCGCATGTTTGCAATAATAAGTAGCGGGCCATCATGCAGAAGTTTTTTATGGTAATGATCTGCAATCAACTCGGTGAAAGGATGGTTTGGATGTAGAATCATAAGAATTTTTTCTATCATCAGCGATTGGTGCCGACCACCAACCCGCAGAATTTGATTTTTCAGGATCGGTGTCAGCGTTTTCAATCTGGAATTACGCTTGACTTGTCCGTCAACACTGATGGCTCGGATTTCTTCAGCAAAACATTCCTTCTGCGAAATTTTCACCAACACGTTTACAGCTTCGTTAATCTCACTGGTTGATAGGAAACCGACCTTACGGTCCGACCGATGTGCCGGTTTGCAGTTGTGGGTAAATCGTAGCAAGTATGATACTAGCCGAACTAGAGCATTATAAGACGATCGCAGACTGAAGATGAAACAAGGTGCTTTCACTTGAACGGACATAACTGCCAATTTTTCCTCCAAATATTCAGTAGGGAAGTCTTCATGAGTTGACCTAACTAGTGGTGGCCGAAACCGCTCCGGTTGTTGCAGCCATGGTGGGCCTTCCCACCATGTAGTAGTCTCCATCAGCTGGGCTGGTAGCATTCCACGGGAGATTATGTCGGCGGGGTTCTCGATCCCTGGCGCGTGAGCCCAAATTCCATCCTTCGTCAGATGTTAGATTTCAGAAATCCGGTTAGCGACGAAAGTTTTCCACCGGGACGGGTTCGCTGATAGCCAATATAGTGCAATCATGGAATCGGTCCAAAAAAGGATTTCAATTGTAGCCTTAAGCTTTGCTGAACCTTCTGATAGAGGTGGCTGAGTAACAACGCTGACGAGAGCTCTAAGCGAGGCAAGCAGATCTTTTTTTGCTTTTTACTGTCGCCGAGAGGGGCGACTTTTGACTTCGAAGTAAGGAGTAGAACGGAGATATCGCCATTGGCACAAACTGTTCGCAGATATATGCAGGCCCCGTATGCCCTTTCGGAGGCATCACAGAACCCATGTACTTCCACAATGGTGGGTTCTATGTATGGTACGACCCATCGAGGAACCGTTAGATGTTCGAGTGAGGTGAGATTTGCTCTAAACTGCAACCAACGTTGTTGAACTTCTTCCTCCAAAGGTTCATCCCACGTCCTCTGGTTTCGCCACAGCTCCTGCATAAACAATTTAGCGAGCACGATAACAGGTCCCACCAGTCCTAGGGGATCGTAAAGGCGAGCAGAGTCGGAAAGAGCTATCCGCTTTGTAATGGTAGTCGATTCACTCCATTTCGGTACTTGGAGGCGGAATCTGTCGGACGCAGGCTCCCATTTAAGCCCCAGAGTTTTTACTGATGAGGACGGATCTAGATCGAAGACAGTACGTTCATCACGGAGTTCAGCTGGAATATGCGCTAAAATATCGGGAGAATTCGTTGACCATTTGCGAAGACTAAACCCGACGGATTGGAAAAGCTGCAGAAGATGTGTGCACAGAATTTTCTCTTCTTCGACACTATTCACGCCACTGATCATATCGTCCATATAAAAGTCGTTAGCCACGACTTGTGCTGCTGCAGGCTGAGATGATTGCCCCAATTTGGCAAGTTCCTGAAGACATTTGGTCGCTAGATACGGTGCAGCAGAGGTGCCATAAGTTACGGTTGTCAACTCATAGGTTCGAATCGGTTCGAACGGTTCGTTTCTCCATAGGATTCTCTGTAGAGAATGGTCCGACTGATGGACCCAGATTTGCCGGTACATTTTTTCCACGTCAGAGATAATGGCGTACCGTGACATCCGAAACCGCAATGTGATTGAGATGAGGTCATCTTGCACTACCGGTCCCACCATGAGTGCATCGTTCAACGAAATGCCGGTGTCGGTGGCACAAGAGGCATCGAACACAACACGTAGTTTAGTGGTCACACTTTCTGGGCGTACTACGCAGTGATGTGGGAGGTAGTATGTAGGATGCGACATAGTTTGCAAACTGTCTGGTACTTCTTGCATATGATTCAGCAGACGGTATTCATGAATAAATGTTGAATATGCGGTTTTTTGATTTGGTTCAGCTTGAAGACGACGCTCCAATGAAAGAAAACGACGTTTGGCTATTTCGTATGAATTTCCCAGCAGTGGAATGACTGATGGTTTCTTGGGAAGTACCACTACAAATCGACCGAATTCATCTCTACTTGTGGTAGTAGCAAAATGTGCTTCACATGTAGTTTCTTCAACGGACATGATGCTTGACGATTGACAGGATTCCAGCTCCCAAAATTTGGCTAAATGGTCTTCTAAGGCTTCTGTACTGCAGACGTGAACAATACTAGGTGCAGTTTGGTTTGATTGTACAACTCCTACTCTGCCTGAGACTACCCATCCCAGGGCTGTATTCTGCAGTACTGGTTTTCTGGGACCCAGTTGAATGAGTCCATCGAGGAGAAGTTCGTAGTAAACCTCTACTCCTATGATCATGTCAATAGAGGCTGGCTCGTGAAATTTAGGATCAGCTAAGACAACATCTGATGGCCAATTCCATTCAGAGGTGTTAATGGTAGTCGAGGGTAATTCGTGTGTAATTTCCCCCAAAACATGGAACTTTAGATCAGCACTGAAGTCCGAACAGTGCGATTGGATGCGAGCGAAAACGGAATGAGTAGAAACTATGGTGGCCTTTCCGATGCCACCGATGACATGATGATTTTTGACTAAGCGTGACGTCAAGCGCTGTGCAAAGCGTTCTGCGATAACATTAATTTGCGAAGCGGGATCGAGCAATACTCTTGCCCACAGAGAGTGACCAGCGGGATCAAACACCTTTACTATCGCTGTCTGCAGTAAGACAGTCGATGGTATTCTGCGAACATTGGCTGTCAAGGAGGTGGAGCAATGACTGAACGACGATGACGATGGCACCTGTCCATCAGTAGGATTAGTTTGCGAGGAAGACTGATTTGAAACAATTGGTGTACTCCGAGCGTTCTGAGTTTGAGATTGAGTTTGATCTGTGCCGGGCGTCTGTGTAGATGGTTTGAGAGCTTGAGCTTGGGTTGGATTACGATTGCTAGTCTGCTGGTGTAACATTGTGTGGTGTTTTGGCCACAAACACGACATGCACTGGAAGCGCAGTTTTTGATTTGGTGGTCTGGAGAGAGGCAGTTTATACAGAGGGACTTTCTTTTCACTAACTCGTATCTTTGCTGAACTGATGAGTTCCTAAACGCTTCACACTTGAACGGAGAGTGGATTGCCTGCTTACAGAATGGGCACGACCTTGGAGTAGTGCCGGTTACTGCATGAACGCTGCTAAACTTTGTTTTCTGCGATCGAGTGGGTTTCAACCGTGGCGGATCAGAGCTGCGAGCCTTCGAAGAGGCGATGGATTGAAGAATAGTACTGTGACGACGCAGAAACTCCATTATGTCTCGGTACTTGGGAGCTTCCGTTGAGTTGTTGTGATTTTCCCATTGCTTCAGTGTAGACGAGTCGAGTCGCGAACAGACCATGTGAGCCAACAGAATACTCCAACCATCAGTGTCGATGCCCATTTTCGCGATCATTTGTAGGTTACGCTCGAAATCGTCTATTAGTCGGACGAGGGAATCGTAGCATTCCCGCTTCATGGGTTCAATGGAGAAAAGCGAATCGAGATACGTTTTGACTACCAGCTTCTTATTATCGAAACGCTGTTTTAATAGGTTCCACGCTACGGAATAATTGGCTGGCGTTATTTCTATAGATTCGACAACCCTTTTTGCTTCCTTGGATAGCGACGCTACCAAGTAAGAGAACTTATCGATGTCCAACAGTTGAGGGTTAGAATCGATCAAACTTCGAAAAGTGTCACGAAAAGTGAGCCACTCAGTAAGAGAACCATCAAAAGACGGAAGTTTGACTTCAGGAAGTTTAATTCGGGAAACTGCTGGATCAGTAGCCCGAGAGGATGCAGAAGGTACTGCAATTGCGTTGGCTTGTGGCGGATTAGCTTTGCTTTCTGCTGCGATTAGGAAGCTCTTCGCCCTAACATAGTTCAATTCAAACTCATCACGTGCCTTGCGGCTAGCATCTACCTTTGGACCAAGGTCAACTTCACCTTCTGCTTCATCAATCTCTTGCAACGAACTAGCATCATGGTACTGAGCTTCTTCTTCTAGAAGGTCCATTTGCAAACGGTTGCTCTGGAATTTTTCGAAAATCTCCTCCAGTCGCTCTCTCCAAACTGGAAGTTGATCATTGTCCCGGCGTTCATTATAATTTTGCATGAAGTCTAACAGATTGCGCAGAGTGTCAAGACAAAAACGTTCCTGCTTGCAGAGTGCTCTTAAATTTGGAGCTATTTTCTCACGAGGTCACCAAAATCCACAAACGATCAAAAATTCTCGAATATAACTCGCTAAACACGAGCCGAACTTCAATGAAGTGAATTCTCAAGTGTGACCAAGCTACCGCCAGAAATAAGATGACCTGTCTCCACCACCGTGTTAGTGCTAGCAAAAATCGTAAATCACAAGCTTCAAATCAGCAGAACGCCTAATTCACAAAAATCGAAAATTTCGATTCCATCAATTGTATAATGGGTTAGTGCTTCAACTCGCTCCTACTTACAGTACTATCAGTGCACGAGGGCACGCGGTCCGCCTGATAACCTTGCCTTTTGTCCCAGGGTCCTTTGTCGGTGGCTCCTTTGTCTCACCAACCAAGCCACGCCAACTTACAACGCCACGCGGTACAATAATCCGTCGACCACGCCAATGCGTACACTCACTTGGGGCAGATTTTCCGTTCTTTCGTGATGACGCGCACTTTCAGCTTTAGTAGCTTTATTTGTAAATCACTTTTCAGTTTGTTGTAGGGTGATGAGCCCATTATCGCTATGTTTCTATTATCACGCTACCCATTAGAAGCCGTTGGTTAGAGGAGTGTCTGCCATCTTTGTTTAACGCATTGAGTCAAATGGTAGCGCAACAATAGGGGCACTCGATTCGTGTTTTTGTTGCGCTCAAACACGAGAATTTCACTGTTTTCAGCGCATGTATGTTATTATTTTGGTACTTAACAACAAAGCAAAGCTGTTGATGCCAATTTGTATGCATTCCATTGTTTGTAGGCCGAGTAATTAATGAATAAGTGCGGTGCCCTCCTTAGTATGGTGAAAATAGGCACATTACCCTATATGTTCCGAGTTCGTTAGGAACAGTAACGTACTTTTACTGCTTACACAATTCACTATTGTTCAGTCTTCACAGTAGCACTATTGTTCGTGATAGATAACTTTCGGCACGCGCGAAACTTATTTTACCGCCAAACGAACGTCGCAACTATCACCGATTCACGACCCGGTATTTGTTCATAAACTTTCCGCGAACTGACTTAAACACTTTGACCGACCATCCGACCTTCGCATCCGGCTCGAAGGACCATTTTATGTTGGGTTTTCGGACTATCAATATGGTCGGAATCAAAGTGTTGGATGGGTTTGTCTTTATGCTCTGCTTTGTATCATAGACGATACAGAGTTAGATGCGAAGGAAACGAAATTTTTATTATAACCAACTGAAACTGGCAGTGGTATATTGATTTTATATCATCTGTGTAGAAAGGGAATCAAAGGCCTATTCAGATCTCTCGCTCACCCTATCAGAGGGATAGGTGATAAGAGGAGAGGATTCTATCTAGAGCGATCAAGCGAGATCACTATTGCTGCTGTACTAAATAGGGGTGTTCACGATTATCACAATTTTGATTACTTAACAATACCAAAACAAGAAAATTATCAACAAGTTGCAGTAGAGACAGACACTACAGAAGAATTTCATTTTAAATTTCACAAGAGTCGCAAATGAGCCAAAGTGCGTTTTTTTCTATCTTTCTAAATATTATTAGGAGAATTTAGATCTGGTTTCACAAGTTGCGCATCAGTCCACCTTGGCAATTGTTATTTTCAGGTACTCTCTAGGATGGATATAGTTGATTATGGTAAGTAAGATTTCAGAGTACTTTTCTTTCATAACCGCATGGTTAACAATACCATGTATCTATTTTCAGGAATTTAGGTCTTTATTTACAGGTACCCTCCTGGGTCAACCTCAATTGGATAGGGGGAGATGTCGAAGCTACATACACAATAGCCACAATAGACAGGAAGGAAGACAATCAAGTATTCCCGCAAAAATACTTACCTCGCTTCGACAAATGTTGTCGACACCAAACATCTTTGAAAAAAAATTTAATGAAAAAAAATATTTTATTATGAAAAAATTATTATGAAAAGAATACAATTACAAAAAAAACACAACTCGAGCAACACACAAAAAAAATATATTATCCATCTCGAGCCTAAAACAATATTACAAAAAAAAATACTAAAAACCGAGCACAACAGGCAAAAGAACTCGAAATTATTAAAACGAGCAAAGTAAGCAAAAGATCTCGAACAAAAAAACACATTTGGGGAAAAAGAAGGAATTGGGGCAATCACTAACAACTAACATCCTTGTTCTTGCTTGAAATACATATCCGACAAGAATAGATTAGGAAGATTACCAAACCGAGTCTGTTTTCATTTTAAAATAAGGGACCATTCATAAATTATGTAACGCTTTTAGGGGGGAGGGGGTACGACAAGTTGTGACAAGTTGTGGCATAGGGGGGAGGGGGTGTTAACTAGATCGTTACGTAACATGTTTTCATCGAAGAAAAAAAATTTTTTTCTTGGAATTTGTTACGTAACAGGGGAGGGGGGGATGGAAAAATTTGTGACACTTTGTTACATAGGGGGAGGGGGGGTCAATTTTGGGCAATTTTTGCGTTACGTAATTTATGAATGGTCCCTAAACTATAAACAAGAGGAATCGCATATACTACAAATTTTAAAGAGTAAAGTAAATAACTGAAGACCAACGAAAATTGAAACAGATAAAAAAAATAATTTGTTTTTTTTTAATACTATAATAATATATAGCAATCAAATGACGGTTTTGACCGAAGAGCAATTAAACAAGTAACGAATATTGACGAAAATAATAATAACTATTAAACATAAGAGATTTAGTATAAAGTGGAAGCAGAAGTCCAGAGTAGTGTGTGCCCTGTGGAGAAGGTAGACACGAGCACTACCCAACGCGTTCGACAAGGATGGATTAAGGTAGCATTGTTAGACTACCCAACGCGTTCGACAAGGATGGAACCAGTCGAAGGTGGTGACGGGAACGATTGAGGGGCGCCGCAGAAGACAACAAGAAACGGAAGCCAAGCTGGCATGAAATGAGTATACGATACTAGATGGGAGAATAAGACGTAGGGAGTGAAGTCGGTACAGCCAATATCCGGCTCACTCCAAAAACACAAGCGAAAAGGCCATAGTCGGGACATCACAACCCGACTACGGTCATATGATTAACTATAAAGTACTTCGGTCGGAACTCTAAACCCTGACCGATGTTACAAGAACAAGAAGCAGGCCGCACAGTCAAGACGCTACAATTCGACTGATGTCGGACCAATACATATACATTGCCGCAATCGGAACTACCAAAACCGATTTTGCGCTGAAAGAAAGCCCATCGTCATGTTAGACACTGGCAGTCGGACAATCCGAAGTAATAACAAAAGGGAGGCACGGTCAGAAACGTCGAACTCTGACTGATGCGAAGGTTCACAAACGTAAATGAAATTAATCGAAAAGGCCAGGTGGCAGGACAGCAGAAATCAATACGCAAGGAAGGCGGAAAACAGTAAACCACAAGGAAGACGTCGAGACAAGAGAAGATGCCCCGAAATCAAAGTCCCGAAAACCACTATCGACCCGAGAGGAAGCAGCCAGGCAGCACACTGGTGAGAACACCAGTATAAGCATTGGACAAGCCGCGAGAAGGACAGCAGGGGTGCACACTAGGACCATCATAAAGTTAGGATATTGTTAAAAAGAAAAACCTCTGATAGAAAATTGTAAATTGTAAATCTTTAGTGAAATTTTGTCCACTTTCCGAATCTGTAATAAGTTTTGATGTAGGCGTACATTTGATAAAGTTATAACATATTTATGGAATGCAGAATCGTCAAATCGTTGTACCGTCACGGAGGAGTGTGTCAGCTGCATATTCAAGCGAAGAACGAACTAAAGCACAATATAACGCTTTTAAGCAGTCCGTAATTAGTGCGTGTTTTAGTGCAATTGTGTTTTTCTCATAAATGCACCTTTTGCTGAATATCTGTATATATATATATATACAGGGTGTTTGGTTCATGGTTATGAATCTCTCGGGGGGTGATAGACTGCCATATTTGGAGAAAAAAATTGTTCTACACATACCATCAAATCTCAACCGTTACAGAGTTATTGAGCTTTTTGTGTAAAAAACTTATTTGTCTTAAAATACCTCTAACTTTAAAAGTATACTTTGTATTTTAAATGTTTTAGTTCCATTCGAAAGGTGAGAAAATTTTCTATTGAATGGTGTTCTCATATCTTTTAAGTAATTAGTTTTAATTACCTTTTAACTGTAAAGTAGTTAAAAGTTAGTGTTTTCGAGGAGGTTTTTGCTAATTTTCTCGAAATAATGAAGTATGATTATAGCAATATCCAGTATCCAAAAGTTGAGTTTTAGGACGATTCATAATTTGTTCTTGGACGTCATATTTCTATCTCTTCTCATTTCTTAGTAATTTAATTACTATACTTTTCCCGTAACCGACTTGCAAGTGCTTAAAAGACTCTAATCTAAAAAATATGCTTTATATCATTATTTACAAGATTTCATTGGAAAGCTGAGAAAATTTCCTATCAATGTATGTACAAATGTCTTTTAGTTAAGTGTACTAAATGATTTTTTACTAACGAAATATCTCAAAATTTGTGTTTTTTGGAGAGTTTTTTAATTATTCTAATTATTAATCAACAAAATTTATCGTAACTATTGTTCATTTGATGCCCCTTAATGTTCTCTATAACTTTTAATTTGACACTTTATCTACATCTCTTTTCATTTTGCTGCTATTTAATAGTTAACACAGCATGAGCTCGCCACAAATGTAGTGGGTTCGAAATCGTTATTTTTGCATGTGAAACGATGTGATAAAAACGATTTTGCGTCGAAACCAAAAGAGATAATTGAATGGAGTCAAAGAAAGAACTGTAGAGCTTGCTGAGATGCATTATTTCCATGATAATAATGGTGATGTTTATAATTTACTATTTTAAGAAAATTAACGAAAATGCTAATAATAGCACTAACTTTAAACTAATTTACTTTTAAAAGAATACTAAATTCACTTAACTGAAAGGTATTAATACATTTTTCACTGTAAAATTTTCCTGGCTTTCGAATAAAAAGAAAAAAAGTACAATAAGTGCCGTAATTTTTCAATTAGAGCTGGTACTAGTGAAAATAACATAAAAATATCCAAGTTGAATAACCCAAAATCATGAAAATAAGAAAAGGTAAGTGTATCATGTCAAAGAACAAATTAAGCAGCTCATCAAGACTAACAATCTGAATTATTAAAAAGATGAGGTTAACTATTATGATTTTCAAGAAATGAACGAAAAATCGTCTGAAATTGTTTAATTTTCAATAAATTACTTTGAAAAGGCTATTTAAACTCATTAGCTGAAACATGTGAGAGCATCACTCAATGCGAAATTTTCTCACCTTTCGAATGGAACTGAAACATTTAAAATACAAAGTATACTTTTAAAGTTAGAGGTATTTTAAGACAAATAAGTTTTTTACACTAAAAGTTCAATAACTCTGTAACGATTGAGATTTGATGGTATGTGTAGAACAATTTTTTTCTCCAAATATGGCAGTCTATCACCCCCCGAGAGATTCTTAACCATGAACAAACACCCTGTATATACAGGGTGTTTGGTTCATGGTTAAGAATCTCTCGGGGGGTGATAGACTGCCATATTTGGAGAAAAAAATTGTTCTACACATACCATCAAATCTCAATCGTTACAGAGTTATTGAACTTTTAGTGTAAAAAACTTATTTGTCTTAAAATACCTCTAACTTTAAAAGTATACTTTGTATTTTAAATGTTTCAGATTCCATTCGAAAGGTGAGAAAATTTCGCATTGAGTGATGCCCTCACATGTTTCAGCTAATGAGTTTAAATAGCCTTTTCAAAGTAATTTATTGAAAATTAAACAATTTCAGACGATTTTTCGTTCATTTCTTGAAAATCATAATAGTTAACCTCATCATTTTAATAATTCAGATTGTTAGTCTTGATGAGCTGCTTAATTTGTTCTTTGACATGATACACTTACCTTTTCTTATTTTCATGATTTTGGGTTATTCAACTTGGATATTTTTATGTTATTTTCACTAGTACCAGCTCTAATTGAAAAATTACGGCACTTATTGTACTTTTTTTCTTTTTATTCGAAAGCCAGGAAAATTTTACAGTGAAAAATGTATTAATACCTTTCAGTTAAGTGAATTTAGTATTCTTTTAAAAGTAAATTAGTTTAAAGTTAGTGCTATTATTAGCATTTTCGTTAATTTTCTTAAAATAGTAAATTATAAACATCACCATTATTATCATGGAAATAATGCATCTCAGCAAGCTCTACAGTTCTTTCTTTGACTTCATTCCATTATCTCTTTTGGTTTCGACGCAAAATCGTTTTTATCACATCGTTTCATATGCAAAAATAACGATTTCGAACTAACTACATTTGTAACGAGCTCATGCTGTGTTAACTATTAAATAGCAGCAAAATGAAAAGAGATGTAGACAAAGTGTTAAATTAAAAGTTATAGAGAACATTAAGGGGCATCAAATGAACAATAGTAACGATACATTTTGTTGATTAATAATTAGAATAATTAAAAAACTCTCCAAAAAACACAAATTTTGAGTTATTTCGTTAGTAAAAAATCATTTAGTACACTTAACTAAAAGACATTTGTACATACATTGATAGGAAATTTTCTCAGCTTTCCAATGAAATCTTGTAAATAATGATATAAAGCATATTTTTTAGATTAGAGTCTTTTAAGCACTTGCAAGTCGGTTACGGGAAAAGCATAGTAATGAAATTACAAAGAAATGAGAAGAGATAGAAATATGACATCCAAGAACAAATTATGAATCGTCCTAAAACTCAACTTTTGGATACTGGATATTGCTATAATCATACTTCATTATTTCGAGAAAATTAGCAAAAACCTCCTCAAAAACACTAACTTTTAACTACTTTACAGTTAAAAGGTAATTAAAACTAATTACTTAAAAGATATGAGAACACCATTCAATAGGAAATTTTCTCACCTTTCGAATGGAACTGAAACATTTAAAATACAAAGTATACTTTTAAAGTTAGAGGTATTTTAAGACAAATAAGTTTTTTACACAAAAAGTTCAATAACTCTGTAACGGTTGAGATTTGATGGTATGTGTAGAACAATTTTTGTCTCCAAATATGGCAGTCTATCACCCCCCGAGAGATTCTTAACCATGAACCAAACACCCTGTATATATATATATATATATATATATATATATATATATATATATATATATATATATATATATATATATATATATATATACATATATATATATATATATATATATATATATATATATATATATATATATATATATATATATATATATATATATATATATATATATATATATATATATATATATATATATATATATATATATATATATATATATATATATATATATATATAAATATATATATATATATATATATATATATATATATATATATATATATATATATATATATATATATATATATATATATATATATATATATATATATATATATATATATATATATATATATATATATATATATATATATATATATATATATATATATATATATATATATAAATATACAGGGTGTTTGGTTCATGGTTAAGAATCTCTCGGGGGATGATAGACTGCCATATTTGGAGAAAAAAATTGTTCTACACATACCATCAAATCTCAACCGTTACAGAGTTATTGAACTTTTTGTGTAAAAACTTATTTGTCTTAAAATACCTCTAACTTTAAAAGTATACTTTGTATTTTAAATATTTCAGTTCCATTCGAAAGGTGAGAAAATTTTGCATTGAGTGAAGCCCTTACATGTTTCAGCTAATGAGTTTAAGCAGCCTTTTCAAAGTAATTTATTGAAAATTAAACAATTTTGAACGGTTTTTCGTTCATTTCTTGAAAATCCTTATAGTTAACCTCATCATTTTAATAATTCAGATTGTTAGTCTTGACGAGCTGCTTAATTCGTTCTTTGACATGATACACTTACCTTTTCTTATTTTCATGATTTTGGGTTACTCAACTTTGATATTTTTATCTCATTTTCACTAGTACCAGCTCTAATTGAAAAATTATGGCACTTATTGTACTGTTTTTCTTTTTATTCGAAAGCCAGGAAAATTTTACAGTGAAAAATGTAGTAATACCTTTCAGTTAAGTGAATTTAGTATTCTTTTAAAAGTAAATATTAGCATTTTCGTGAATTTTCTTAAAATAGTAAATAATAAACATCACCATTATTATCATGGAAATAATGCATCTCAGCAAGTTCTACAGATCTTTCTTTGACTCCATTCAGTTATCTCTTTTGGTTTCGACGCAAAATCGTTTTTATCACATCGTTTCATATGGAAAAATAACGATTTCGAACCCACTACATTTGTGGCGAGCTCATGCTGTGTTAACTATTAAATAGCAGCAAAATGAAAAGAGATATAGACAAAGTGTCAAATAAAAAGTTATAGAGAACATTAAGGGGCATCAAATGAACAATAGTAACGATAAATTTTGTTGATTAATAATTAGAATAATTAAAATACTCTCCAAAAAACACAAATTTTGAGTTATTTCGTTAGTAAAAAATCATTTAGTACACTTAACTAAAAGATATTTGTACATACACTGATAGGACATTTTCTCAGCTTTCCAATGAAATCTTGTAAATAACGATATAAAGCATATTTTTTAGATTAGAGTCTTTTAAGCACTTGCAAGTCGGTTACAGGAAAAGTATAGTAATGAAATTACAAAGAAATGAGAAGAGATAGAAATATGACGTCCAAGAACAAATTATGAATCGTCCTAAAACCCAACTTTTGGATAATGGATATTGCTATAATCATACTTCATTATTTCGAGAAAATTAGCAAAAACCTCCTCAAAAACACTAGCTTTTAACTACTTTACAGCTAAAAGGTAATTAAAACTAATTACTTAAAAGATATGAGAACACCATTCAATAGGAAATTTTCTCACCTTTCGAATGGAACTGCAGTATTTAAAATACAAAGTATACTTTTAAAGTTAGAGGTATTTTAAGACAAATAAGTTTTTTACACAAAAAGTTCAATAACTCTGTAACGGTTGAGATTTGATGGTATGTGTAGAACAATTTTTTCCTCCAAATATGACCATCTATCACTCCCCGAGAGATTCTTAACCATGAACCAAACACCCTGTATAAATGGGTGTGTCATCGCATAACTCAAGAACGAGATATCGGATTTCTTTGATTATCGTATTATTTTCTGTGAAATGTTCTTTAGCAGGATCACAAAATATTAACATTTTCTTAATTTACCTATTTGTGCAAATGGGACATTTTTAGTTTAGGATTGCTGGCATAGTTTTTCATTATATGTAATTACGTTTTAAAATGTCATTGATGTGCTATTAGGTCCGGTTTTTATGCGACGGTGCTTTTCTGTTAATAAGTTCTATTTTATGACAAACCTTGCTTACATGCATTTAAAAGAGCTGCGAGAGAGCTGATAAGCAGAGCCATGAAATTTCAAAATCAGGTACCTATTTTTGCTTGCATTTACCGAAACCGACATTCAGATTCAACGCCTCCCTCATTCATTCACTTTCCAACTGACTAAATTTTCATTCAGAATCGAATGCTTGAGTGCAGAGAAAATATAAATTCATTCACCAACCAAAGCATTCATTTGTTATTATGTCGACAGTTTGAAGGCAAAAGTTGGCATCTTCTACATTTTCGAGCATAAGTGAACTGCATAATCTATTTCTGATGCACTTTTGCTCAATAATCCCTCGCAGAGCCAGCATAAAAACGAAATTCACTTTGCCACTGAAACCGAACACGTCCGAACCTGAATGCGCTGCGTCGGGTAAACGAATGACGAGGGAAACGAACCAATCATTTCATTCCACGCAGCGGGCATGAATTGAATTTCGTTTTGTTTCAAGTTCACGCAGAAATGTCGATTTTTTTTAGGCTCTGCTGATAAGTAACGTGTATGAAGGCACTATTCACAAAGGAGAGTATGAATGCAATGACGCTTCGTGGAAACAAACGAATTCTCATGATTCAAACGGATTCAAATTTCGATTCGACTTTGAAAATGAAAATAAGTCATTGAAAAGCACCGGAATAAATTCGAAGTACCGTCGACAGCATTGTTACTGTTCATAGAGATAGGCACAAATAAAAGCATTGTTGATCATAACGTATATTATAGGACATAGATTTTACAATTGGAATCACCTCACTGGAATTGAAATTAATAGAAGTTTGATCCAGAAGCATTGCTATTTTTGCTTTTGTTGTATTTTTCAGTGAATAATTATAGGCAGGACAACGTCTGTCGGGTCAGCTAGTAGCTTATAATAATACGATAAATATAACTTACAGTTCGAACTCTTCAATTACATAGGTATTAACACATAAATTTCGACAAATGTTTCGAGACAGTAAAAGTAATCGCTTTACGATACGTTGTGTAGCTATTGGAATGTCGTGTTTTGCCCGACTAAAGAAATAAGGAATAATAAAATCGTTCACATGCCGCCTGAATCAAATAAACATAAGCTACACTTCCGACAGCCGACTGTCCGGAGATGAAGTAGGATTTTTTACAATCTGAGAAATTCCGAATTAATTCAACAAACGATAAATCTATTGTAAATTCTCGGCAGCCGACTGCCCAAAGCAATAAACACATGAAAGTTGCATAGATCGTATCACTCATCAAGGTGAATCCAGATTTGTGTAACTACTTACCCCGCCCCACTAACAAAAACTTCTTCCGGTGGCAAACGTAGAGATTCAGAGGTATACACGGTCTCCATACCAACGTTTGTTACACTAACATTCATTTCCTTCCCAGATGAATGTAAGGACGTGGCCGGCGCCGTTATTGGCATTATAAAATTTTTTAAAAAATTCGAAACGTGTACATTGAGGATGGATAGCTACTCTTTGGCTCCATTTGTTGTTTCTCTGTGCAATTTCGCTTGTTACAGTCAATCAAGGAGTAGCAACTATGAATTGTACGGTCATTATGCTCATGCCTCTGCTCATTTATAGTATTTCAGACTATCATAACTATGTGTTCATATTCCATGTTATCACTTCACTCGGTGGTTTTCAACCGAATATATATATATATATATATATATATATATATATATATATATATATATATATATATATATATATATATATATATATATATATATATATATATATATATATATATATATATATATATATATATATATATATTATATATATATATATATATATATATATATATATATATATATATATATATATATATATATATATATATATATATGTATATATATATATATCATATATATATATATATATATATATATATATATATATATATATATATATATATATATATATATATATATATATATATATATATACAGGGTGTTTGGTTCATGTTTAAGAATCTCTCGGGGGAAGATAGACTGCCATATTTGGAAAAAAATTGTTCTACACATACCATCAAATCTCAACCGTTACAGAGTTATTGAACTTTTTGTGTAAAAAACTTATTTGTCTTGAAATACCTCTAACTTTAAAAGTATACTTTGTATTTTAAATGTTTTAGTTCCATTCGAAAGGTGAGAAAATTGTGCATTGAGTGATGCCCTCACATGTTTCAGCTAATGAGTTTAAGTAGCCTTTTCAAA